>NC_135662.1:30594685-30864685 GCF_964188315.1 Podarcis muralis
CTAGCATTGGTATGTCGGGGAGTTGTATCAATGTATGTTTGTGAAAGGGAATTACCAGTTTATTCTCTGCAGCCCTCTACAGAGAAATAAACAGCTTAACTGCAGCTTTCATTTTAATCTGCGCCACAGTAGTCATCATGCCAGCATTTTAACTCTGACTAGAATCCTCTAGTGTGCCCCATGGTACAGCAGGCAAGACGCCAGGAAAATGAAGTGGAAGAATTCCTGGAGGAAAACTGGGTAAAATGCCAGAATGGGAGCACTGTGGGCATTTGAGAGGAACACAGTGCATTTCCTTCCAGTTTGTTAATGCTCCTGCTGCATTTTGACTTTGCTGTGGGGTTTGTTTGTTTGTTTGTTTGTTTGTTTTTGACTCCTTACTTAACTCATGCATAGAACAGGCCCCTTGAAATCAATAACTGAAGTCATGGGGTGGCAAACCTGTGGCCTTTCAGATGCTGTTCAACTCCAGCTCCTATCATACCTGGCTATTGACCATGCTGGCTGAGGGTAATGGGAGCTGGGATTCTAACAACATCTGAAGGGTTACAGGTTAAGCACGCATAACTTTAAGTTTCATTAATTTCAAGAGGACTTCTCCAAGTGTGATTAAGTCTGCATCCATCCCAGGGAGTATGTGGACGATGGATATGAATTATGCAAAAAGAACACACACAAAGAAATTGGAGAAGCAGATAGTGGTAACTAGGACATGAAGAAACAACAACAATTATTGTGTACCTCCCTATACTCACATGTCTCAGTGTGGTTCACAGCATAAAATGACAATATAAAAACACAAAAGACCTAATAAAAAAAAAATCTTCATAACTCACCACTCTGTGGCCTGTTTTGCTGTTTGTTTGCTTCTTTCATTGTATTTAAAGCTTGCTTTCCTTCCATGGAGCTAAAAGTGGTGTCTGTGGGTTCACAAGTAATTGCTCATCCAGGTGCCACTCATATGTACACCTGCTAAGCTATGGCATGGTTGTGAATAAATAGAAATGTGTTTGTATTGAGTCTTCAGCACCAAAATGGCTCAGTGGTCAAGGGCTAACCTGCCTTCTCCATGGTGTTATCCTGATCCAGATTACTTCATCCCCTGCGGTTGTGGTTATAAATAAAATTATTTCTGTTCTGCTTTGTACAATCCTGTTCAAGGAAGCCTAAATGTTAGATGATAAAACAAGAAACTAGTAAAGTCACAGTAAATGCAACTGATAACCCAAAGACGGGAGAGAAAAAGAGACTCCCAGTCATGTTCGCATTTGTAGTTCAACTAGAAATAGGTGAATTTGTTAAATTTGGCATCTGACATTTTCCCATTTGTACAGGTACCCACATCTTTTCATGCCTCGAGGTGTTGGTGCTATCTTTTAAAATCCAGACAATTAATGAGCCAAAATAAAATGTTTAATTTGTTTGTGTCCTCGTCTTGATGTCTCTCAACGTTGGTGCCTGCCTCTGCTTCCAGCTTTTAAAGTTTCTGCAGGGAAGTAACTTCAATTACTTCCCAGAAGACCTTAATCAAATGACTGGCCACTCTGCAAGCACTTCCCTTTTCTTCATTTCTAAACATTTCTACTGTGGTTTTATCCGCCAGTCATGGTTTTAAGAGCCTTCCCGCCATATAGTAATAGCTTGCACAATAGAGGGAGCAGGGGGGGAAATTAAAAAGGACAACGGGTTGTGACCTGCCAGCCTCCTGAACTACAGTAAAGTTGCTAAAGAGGTAGCCACAAATATTTATTCAAGTGAAAATTTAGCTTTAGAAGCACTGATGACCTTTCAAAAAATAGTATTAGTATCAGGGGGCATACATGCAATTAAAAACAAGCTCCCAGAAGCCAACCAAATGGATGGCTGCAGGGGTTGGCTAATTTTTTTGCCATTGCTCTAGAATCCTTTTCATTAAAGTGTACTTAACATTTTGAACCAAAAGTTAGGGATATATATATATCTCCAGTACTCTGCATTGATGCAGGTCATTTGAAAACCATTGTACCTTGCAGTGCTTCCTCTGTTAATACTCCCCTCTATGTTCGTGAACTGGAGACTTTTTCTTTTTAGAGGAAAAGAAGAAGAAATGTCAGGATTTCTCTCTGCTAATTAGCTTGTTAGTGCATATTTGTGGAGCTAGTGTTCTGCTTGTGAATTTGATCTCTGATAATGTGCTTGGAGAAGAGTGGTGATTTATTTTAATATGATCTGTTCATATTTCCCCAGCCCATTTGTATGCTTAAGGGATGTCCAGCTTCTTTCATAGGCACACACACACACACACATGCAAAAGATCTCCATGTCACATTTTTCTCAGAACAATGCAAAGCCATCACGTTCAAGTCCATTGGCTTAGCCATGTTGGCGCCAAGCTAGATGTCACATTAATGACTGAAAATGTCAACCACATTAATCTCTTCTCCCCACAATCATGCCTTGTAAAACTTACCCATATCCTGATATCCCAGAGTCCTACATTCTCCCTCTCCACCAACACTGGCATCTAATGCAGTGTTTCCCAACCTTTTTTGGGCAAAGGCACACTTGTTTCATGAAAAAAATCTCGAGGCACACCACCATGCCAGATGGGGAAAGGTCACTTTTTACTTATGTAAAAAAAAAATTAAAAAATAGTAACAGCATAGAAGGTAATGGTTAGGCTAGCATCCCTCTTCCAAATATGCTAGGTTTTTATTTGCAGGGACTGTTCTACATGGGAAAGCATTCAGCACTGTCATTCTCCCATCTGCCATCTGAATTGGTACTATTCTGGGTCAACTTACTCTGCTGCATGTGTAGATGAAAATGGCACCAAGTGTGGGGGAGGGGGCAGAACAGGTTTCAGATACAGGATATTAAGCATACACGTACTTCAGATTGAACTGGTTGCTTGCTTTGCAAGTTTTCATTTCCCAAATGACTGCCTTGGCAAGCGCAATACCTACCAGGCTCAACGCCGGTCTCGCGCTGCCGCTTCCTGCGCTCTCAAGGACCCGGGAGGAGGAAGGCGTGAAGGGAATCCCGAAGGCGCGAAAACTTCGTGCATGCGCAGGCCTTCCGCCTGCGACAGCCCAGTAGGCCGGCCGAAGCGAGCAGCGATGGGATGTGGGAGGGAGCTTGCTCGCCGCCCCGCGTGTGCCTATGTGGGGCATGTTACAGCCCCGTGACGTCAGCGCCACGCAGGCAGCCAGGCAGGCAGACGGCGAGAGCCCCGCGCTGGGCGGCCTCTCCTCGCCGCCGCCGCCCCGCCTCTCGCCGCCCGACTCGCCCGCCTCCCTCCAGGCAACATCTCGCAGCACACCAGGCAACGTCTCGCGGCACACTAGTGTGCTGCGGAACACCGGTTGGGAAACACTGATCTAATGATTTGGAGCGCTGGATGGTGTGGCCAATACCAAAGTGGTAAAACAATAGAATTAAAAATAAAACACAAAACTTACTTAAATACAGCCCCATGCTCCTACACCGGATAATTTCAAGGCTACCAAGAACAGCATCAGCCACCAGATGTCTAGGTAAACAGGGATGTTTTGAATTCCCTCCTGAAAGGTGGTGATGAAGGAGGCAGAAGCCCCTCACCAGGGAGGACATTCTGCAAACAAGGAGCCACCACCTAGAAGGGGCAATGCCAGCCGAGCAGCACCCACTGGCAGCCACACCAGCAGGGGAGAAGAAGAAGAAGAGTTTGGATTTGATATCCCACTTTATCACTACCTGAAGGAGTCTCAAAGCGGCTAACATTCTCCTTTCCTTTCCTCCCCCACAACAAACACTCTGTGAGGTGACTGGGGCTGAGAGACTTCAGAGAAGTGTGACTGGCCCAAGGTCACCCAGCAGCTGCATGTGGAGGAGCGGAGACGCGAACCCGGTTCACCAGATTACGAGTCTATCGCTCTTAACCACTACACCACACTGGCTCTTACACTGCCACCCTTGCAGCTTGCAGGGTATTGTATATGAAGTTGTCACTAGGAGGAAAGGTTACCATATTTTTTTCAATGAATCCAGGGACACTTTAATTAAATGCATATATACATGCATACAACGTTCGGGATGTTGATGCTGCAGCGATGGTGGTGGCAGAGGGGCGGCCGCCACCTTGACCTCAACCGCCATGTTTCCCCTTCCTCCAAGGCTTCTATCTCCTTTCTCCATGAGCCTGGGCAGCTTCAGTGGTGGTGGTGAAGTGGTGCATGGTGGGTCAGGCATGGAAACCGGAGAAGGAGGGCCGAGAGCGGCAGCAGTGGCGAGGCTCAGGCAGCACGATGCCTCCCTTCCCATCGAAGCAGCCCCAATCCCATTCCTACTTGCGTGCAAGCAGGAGGGGGCGGGGATCCCTCAGCTGGGAAGGGAGGCTTCACACTGCCTTTCAGAGCAACCCCATCCCAACTCCTACTTGCGTGCAAGCAGGAGGGGGCAGGGATCCCTCAGCTGGAAAGGGAGGCTTCCCATTGCCTGAGAGATCCCTGCCCCCTCCTGCTTGCACGCAAGCTCTGATAGGCAGCGGGGATCCCTTCCCAGCTGAGAGATCCCCACCCCACTCCTGCTTGCATGCAAGTAGGAGTTGGGAAGCTGCTCCGATAGGCAGCATGAAGCCTCCCTTCACAGCTTAGTTGCTGGGGTCAGGGAAGGTGGTGGCAGCCCGGAAGCTGCGTCTTAGAGCCCCTGCACCACCATCATATGGGGACTTCTGAGCAGCTCCTGAAGTTAGCCAGAGCCACCTGCTCCGCTGCTGGGACTGCCATGTTTCCCGGGGACATGAGATGAATTCCAGGGACATTCCAAGGATGGAATTTGTCCAGGAATTTGGGGACTGTCCCCGGGAAATGGGGACATCTGGTAACCCTACTTTATGATAGCCTGAATATTTCTATTCTGACAGTGTGCCCCTTTATGTTTAATAGTGGACTTTGTTTGTCTTCCCAGGGTACAAAGCACACAATAAGTATGGAGAGGCAGTTAGCCCCACCTTGCGGGGCTTTCATAACCTTTTGCCCCTCTCACTGACTGTGTGCACACTACAACTTTCAAGCACATTCGAAGCAAATCCTTTTCTTCCAAGAATTCTGGGTGCTGTAGTCTACTTTTCACAGAGTTATAATTCCCAGCAACAAGCCTTAACAAACAGCAGGGTCCAGAATTCTTGGAGGGGGGGAATGTGCTTCGGATGTGTATACGCAGCTACAATTTGTGCTGTGCATAGAAGGCAAAGAGGTACACTTTGCTGTTGGGTTTATCTGCAGTCAGCCTGGTTTGCACCACCATCGCAGGCCACAGTGCAGCTGAGGATTGGCTGTGGCGCTAGGGAGATGGAGTGGAGCGAGCCAGCCTATAGTGTCACTGTCTTTTGGGAAACTTCACACGGTCATGAAGATTAAACAAGTGCATGAGTTATAAATTGTGGATAAAAGCTGTTATAAACTGAATGCATACCTTGAAGGGGGGTAAAGGGTCTCTGGCAGTCACTAAGGAAGGGCCACGAGACTTACTCAGACGCCATTAATGTTCCCACCAATATTTCCAGAACCAAAGTGATCAAATTAAGTCACATATTTAATAGAAATCTAATAAAAATTATACTGAATTATAGGAGTAACTAAGAGGGTAGAATTTATAGCAAAATCATGACTTCCATCTGCAATAAAGCATGGAGCCTCTCTTCAAAAGGAAGGGATACATGGTTTGATTGTAAGAAATTACGCAAGTAATAAAAAATTCATTGTTGGGGGATTTGTTAAAACCAGATTGTGGGTCTCAGCTTTTAGTAAATTTATTCTCAACCTTCTGAAGCAGACATTGCAAAACTTTACATTCTAATGAAGGGGCTAAAAACATATATTTCAAAGAAAACAGTACTCATAAATTACATTTATGACACATGAGGTTATTGACTGCTGTGCAGGGAGCACAGAGTAATGGTGCTAATATGCACTCTAGCTTGATTTTCTCAGTTCCCAACATGCTCTAATTCCACACTACAAATCTTTAAATGGCAGTTATATTTTAATTAATGTGATTATGTGCTGCCATTAGCAAACCCTCCCCCAGCACATTTCTCCTGCCAAACCCATGGATGCCAGTAAACCATTAACATAAAAGGGCTGTTTGCTTATTAAATTTGTCTACATAAATAGGCAAAGGTTGCAATTGTTGATTTGCCATTGGAAAAAAAATGGAAAAGGAAACTAAAGAACGCAAGAACATTTGCGCACAAGCCATCAGTTGCAATTACCTCGTGTAATTAAGTCTAATTTATAAGCATCTCCCTCTAAATAGGAAAGTAACAATTTTTGTTAATTAACAAGAGCATTTGTAAAGCTCATTAAGCCCATCATTCACCGTCCTTCTGGAGAGATAGGGGCATCCGGTTATTACGATGGGACACATTGTATACACGTATTTGCTCAATAATCAATGCGGAAGGCCTAATGATTGAAATGGGAGATAGAAATGGATGTTATATTACAGTAAAAAGAAGATCTACTGTTTTCATTTATCTTTACAGCAATGTAAGTGCTTTGTCATTATCTTGCACATACGGTTTCATTATTCTGATACTGCACTCTGTTACATTGCCTCATGCCATCATCCCTACAAGCCTGCAGGGTACAAGAGCACTTATCTTTCCTGATGACTGTTGAATCATTTAAAACAAGTTATTAGTGAAACAATTAAAATGGTATTGGTTCACAATTGTATTTATAGCTGGCAGGCATAATGAAACATTCTGAATAGCAGTTGGGGAGGGGGAGGGGTTCTCTGAATAGGTTGGCAACGCTGTTAATCAGAGACAAGAGAAACCTCTAAAGAAAAGCTAAATTGCAAAGAGCACATTAATTGTATCTGCACATTTCATTTAATTGAGAAGAAAGGGAAAGTAAAAATCATATTATCAATGTTTTATGAACATGAAGAAAGAGGAAAATTACTGTGTCATTTGTCACATATCTTCAGTCAGAATGAAAATTAAAAAGGTGGCATTTAACTGTAACAAGAACAGGCCAAATGCATCATGTTCCTCAAGTCAAACTTCAGCAGGAAAGGAGGAGGAATGGGAAAAAAAAATAAGAGTCCTAGATTTGTAGAGTTGGAAGAGACCCCCAAAAGTCATCATGTCTAACCCTTGCAAGGCAGAAATCTCAGCTAAACAATCCCTGACATGTGGCCATCCAACGTCTGTTTAAAATGAAGGTGATTCCATCACCGTCTGGTAGCCTGGAGAAGAGACTGAGAGGAGATACGATAGCCATCTTCAAATATCGAAATGGCTGTCACATAGAAGATGAATTGTTTTCTCCTGCTCCTGAGGGTAGGGCTTGCACCAACGGATTCAAGTTACAAGAAAGGAGCTTCTGACTAAATACCAGGAAGTACTTCCTGACAGTAAGAGCTGTTTGACTCCTTTGGGAGGTGGTGGACTGCCTTTTATTGGAGGTATTTAAACAGAGGTTGGACAGTCATATGCCTCAGAGAGAGCTCAGGAGCAATAATATCTGTGGCTCTTGGCATCTTACAGCTCTACAGCAAGACAAGGACCTTTGCAGGACTACCACTCTATTAAGAAATCCATTAAAATCAATAAGTCGCCAAGAATGGAACATCCTAACTGGTTCCCAACTCCTACAAGGGAGGATTGGTCAAAAACCCTCCATTTCCAGACCTCAACCTTATTGCCAGGGGCAAAACCCAAACCAATCACACTATGTGCAGGACATTGTCCCCTAGGACAATGGTTCTAGGGTTCTCTAACACCACTCCAGAGTCCACCTCCACCATGTTGGTCACAGAGATTACTGGAGAACAGGATGACCATTAGACCAGTAGCATCTCCAGTCTGTCTCTTTGGCCTGACACTGAGGTCAAACCCCAAATGGAGAGCTCTCCTGGTATGTAGGCTTAAGGACCAAGTCAAACCCTCCCCACCCCATATGTAGTGGTGCTGCAAAGCTGGGTAAGAACCACTCCTCCAAGCTCGGCTAGCCAGGTTTGGATGATAAATGTCAGACGAGCTCCCTTGCACACCAACAAATTGTGAATGAATGAGATCTTGGTACAGTTAGACCTGGCATTCAATAACAGAACAGTCAGATGGAAGGAGGTTTTGGTGGTAGAGCAACCAGGAACTCGAGTCTCCAGGGAGAAAACTGAACAGGTAACCGTGTGCAAGCACATGACATCCAAACTCTTATAATGAAATTGGACTTCCGGGTTGGCGCCAGCGCCGAATGGCGGACTCCCTCCGAGCTCCGGAGGGAGCCTGCTCGGCAGGGGTCGGGTCCCGCAGCGCCGGCGACGCGGGGACCCTCAAAAACCATGGGCGCGGATGCCCATGGACTTGGTGACTCGGCGGGCACCGTTTGCGCCCCCGACCCGCGAAGGAGCCTTTTTAAAGGCTCCGGAGCGGGGGATGGGGGGGTAGCGTGGTGCTATGAGTCCTCCGCTTCCCCTGCCGAGCGAAGCCGCATGCCATTCGACGGAGAGCGCTGACTTCTTCTTTGAAAATTCGGACTTAAAATAACAACCCGTGAGTAATTTGGAAATTGGACTTAAAAGGGAAAATGTTTTTTGGAATTCGGTACGAGCGGGGAGAGGCGCAAAAAGGAAGTCCGCCCCCCCCTATTGTAGACAATTTAAAGCAAGGATCGGACAACTAAGGTCGAGAGAAGAGCTCGCTTATTTTTATTGATAAAAGCTATTAATTTCACGATGGGAAATTACAAGTAACTGTGCTGGAGGAGAAGAGTGGATGAGTTAAAATGCAACCCCCCCAGGAACCGGGAGAGATCCGAGAGAGCCTGGTGAAGAGATATAGAGATTTTGACAGCTGTCAAAGTAGCTGTCAAAGTTGGAGAATCAAAAGAAAACTTTGTTATGAGGACTTTGCTGGTTAGATTTGTTACAATTTGGATATAAACTGTTGAAAATAAGGAATACAAGTTAACTGGACTTTTGGGTTTGATTTGGAAGGAAACTAAGTTACCATAATCCCCCTAGAGGGGCTTTTGGACACTACAAGAATGACTGTAAGTGGAAAAATACTCATGGAATAGGACTAGACTATTTTATCTCCTGGGAAAAATGCAAAAATGAAACATTATTTTGTCTACAGAGGTTTCTATACTAAAGGAGACAATAGATTTATCTATTGAAGAACGGAAGGGACTTGACGTAAGTTTTTGTTCCTGAACAAATAACACCTCTGTAGAGGAACCAGAAATTTTTGAACTAGTATGTTTTTGCAGCACAACAGGAAAAGAAATTTGAAGAAAGAGAACAAGGGATCCATGTTGATTTGGAAGTGAATGAAGGAGGAACTATATTAGTGTAAAGATCAAGGAAGGCCAAAAGCCTGCTAGGGGGGACATAAAAGAAAACAAGAATTGGACTAAGCTGGAAGTTAGAACATTTGGGACATTCAGACTTAAAAGGATTAAGAAACAGAAGTTGAGTTTTACTCTTAAATATAGAGGTCTGGATGGAAGAAAAATGGACTTTCTTGAGATAGAACTTTTCTAAGATTGGGTGTTTGAAGTTAAAGATTATTAAGAAAACCAGCAAAGTGGAGCTGAGAGATTTGGACATGGACGTGAGGCCTCCAGGCTGATACCAGTTAGACTGATGGATGTTGGGGATCGACACCGGGAAAGGGGGGAGGGAGATTTGGAATCCAAAGGGTGTAAAATTATATTAAGAATCTTCTTTTTTATTTCTTTTAATTTTTGTATGTATCAAAAAGGGGAATTCGTGGAAGGGAATTGGGGTCATCCTTAGGGAAAAGAAAAATTTAAATGTTAAAAGAAGGTATTTCTAAGGGAGAGGGATTATATAAGACGAATTAAATTGAATATTGGGCTAAATATAATAAGTTTTAAATTTGGGGGAAAAACTTGTGGAATTAACTTAATGGAAATGGAATACAATAGGGGGAGGGGTGGGGAAGTTCTGGAAAGATGTTAATGAAAATAAGGTTTTAAATATGCTTTTTGTGTGTGTGTGTGGTTTTTTTGTGGTTTTTTTGGAAACTTTAATAAATATGATTCAAACTCTTATAATGAAATTGTCTCTCCCTAGGACTGTACCTTCCCCAGCTCATGGTCAATGGGATTGAAAAGGCACCCCTATTCTCACCCAGCCCCAAAGACATACAGACATTATTGAAGCCATAATTTCTACATTGGTTAAAAACTTTTTTTGTATATAGTCTTAGAAGGGTCAAGGCTCTGGAAACGTGGCTACGGGACAAGTTATCATATAGACAAGTTGTCTATAGGTGTTAGCACTTTACGTGTGCCTTGAAACTTTTATTGCTGCTGTTACCCTGACAAGGCTTTCCTTTAATGCCAGTTTAGAAGGACAGCTATAAATAATACAAGAAGTATTTTGCAAACAACAGGTCTAAGCCACATAGACCAAGTAGCATAAGTAACAGGTAAGGTTACATTAATTCAAGGAAAGGAAAGAGCTTGTTCCAGTTCCTTCACTGGAGCAAGGCTTAATTAGAACCAATTTTTAAATTCTAATTAAGATGGCAATTTTATCTGCTTAATGGTGTTCTTACATTTATATTTGCACAGAAATCTCAATTGCTGGTGCTTTAATTTAGGTTGGTAGTTTTACCTGCTTAGCTGTTTGTACATGTTTGCATTTTATATTCAAATTGCAAAAACTGGTGGCTGATAATAAATAAATATCTCTCTATCTGACCTAGTTGCTTTCAGGTCCAGGACTCTGGTTCTGCAGGCTGCCTCCAAATGTCAGGAACCACCAGAGATGTCACCCAGTTTGTGTGGGAAAAGATAGAGGAGGTGGCAATGGGCTTCCACCTCTCCTTATCTTCACCAGGAGAGAAAGAAGCTGACTCCCATTTAGGATCTATCTTCCTTTGCTGATTCCAGAGAGAGAGAGAGCGCTCTTTGTTGCCATTTAGTTTGGGCTCAGTCTTGCTTGTTTAGCTTCCATTTGCGATACTGCAGTTGGGAAGCACAAATAGGGGCAGCAACACAGTCACAGCCCTGAGTGGAAGGAGCAGCTGTGTTAGATGTTGCTGCCTTCCCCAGCTCCCCTCCCATCCCCCATGGTCCAGCTCTGGTAAGTGAGAAGTTCAGCCCCTTAGACCAGTGGCAGCATGTCCTGTTTTGCCACTGTGGATTTCCAGCAGGATCTCATTGAAATCTTGTGGGATTTCACACACTCCGCAAGATCTTTCAAGAATTGGGTGAGATCTACTAACATAGGGAAAATAGGCAAGCCTTCTAATTTATACAGGAAATACATATGTTGAGCATCTTAGAACCCAGGCATACATGCACAAGACAACAGAAAGCATAATATATTGCACAGCATATAATGCAAGATAAATCTATGTCTTCTCCTTAGGTGCCATCCGCTCCTATTGTTATAGTCAGATCTATTGTGGGATCACATATAAAGAAGCAACTTGTTCCACGCCTTCACTTCAGGACGTAATAGATTAGCCCAGGATAATTCCCAGTGTATAGGGACGCGGGTGGCGCTGTGGGTTAAACCTCAGTGCCTAGGACTTGCCAATCGCATGGTCGGCGGTTTGAATCCCCGCGGCGGGGTGCGCTCCCGTCGTTCGGTCCCAAGCGCCTGCCAACCTAGCAGTTCGAAAGCACCCTCGGGTGCAAGTAGATAAATAGGGACCGCTTACCAGCGGGAAGGTAAACGGCGTTCCGTGTGTGCTGCGCTGGCTCGCCAGATGCAGCTTGTCACGCTGGCCACGTGACCTGGAAATGTCTGCGGACAGCGCTGGCCTATAGAGTGAGATGAGCGCACAACCCTAGAGTCTGGCAAGACTGGCCCCTACGGGCAGGGGTACCTTTACCTTTACCTTAATTCCCAGTGTATTTGATATTACTGAAGTTTGCGTAAGTTTGAGTAGAAGCCTTTTCTGATTCCCAGCTTTTTTCTTTTTGCCTGTCTTACATTGCCTCCTGATAATGGTAATGCAGTAATTCAGAGGAGCTGTGCAGAAATATGGGACTTTTAAATTCTACTTTGCAGAAGGTTCACTTAAGACCAATTACCTCCTAAAGCCAAATGGTGCAAGTAAACTTTCCAGTCTGATACATAGCAACCCTAAATCACCCCTTACCTCATTCTGTTATCTTTGTTGAAGCAAAGTGGTACCTCGGGTTACATACGCTTCAGGTTACAGACTCTGCTAACCCAGAAATATTACCTCGGGTTAAGAACTTTGCTTCAGGATGAGAACAGAAATCGTGCTCCAGCGGCACGGCAGCAGCAGGAGGCCCCATTAGCTAAAGTGGTGTTTCAGGTTAAGAACAGTTTCAGGTTAAGAACGGACCTCCGGAACAAATTAAGTACTTAACCCGAGGTACCACTGTACTTGGCGAGAACCTAAATGTGTGCCTACCCCTGCTGGATGCTGTTTAGCAAGAAAAAGTGAATGTGCAACAACAACTGGATTGAAATTGCGTGTGTTGTTGCTGCTGCTGCTTATATGAGAAGATATCCCAGTCAAGGACTTTAACTCCAGTGACCTTATTCTTCTTCACTTACGGCTATAAGGAACTTGACTAGCCAGGGGTTGAGGGGAGGAAATCCCTCCAGAGTTTGAATTTGGGTTGGCAAGTCTGTAAGCTACTGTGAGCATTTGAAAAACAGGGCAGAAGGCCAATTAGGATTGCCGAGGCACATTTTTATGTCTCTGTAAATATCAGACTTTTAGTACAACATGTGTTCTTTGTCAGACTATTTCTGCTGCTGCTTGTACACCTGCACAACCTCCCCCACCGCTGCCCAAACATTCTTCCTTTGGCTCCTCTTGTCTGGTCAAACGCTGAAATGCATGGAGTGTTTAGTTCTACCTTTTGCTTCAATTAGAAGTGAAGACTACTTAACAAAGCTGTTTCTAGCTTTCTCTCTGATTCAACCCTTTCTCTCTTACAACTCCCTGTCCACTGACAGGTAAGTTCAGAAGATTAAAGAGAGAGAGCTTCTTGTCAATGTGGAGAGCATTTTTTCAAAGCTCTTTCTGCATGCTGGGTCTGTTACATTCATTCCCTGGTAACCTCATATTAAAGGAGCATTTCTTAACCTTTGGCTGGAATACTAAGGGAAATGGCAGCATCTGCTGTTTTGATAGGGAGGGCCTGTTCAGGGTTTTTTTTTTTTTTTTTAAAAAAAGACTTGCATTCATTGTATTAAGAGAAGACACTTCTTTAATTCATGCTGTCTTCTGAGTCAATCTGGCTAGTGGATTGCACATTTCTCTTATGTACAGTCCCCCCCCCCCCCGAGTGATCTTATTATGATAGAGCCAACAATGTATCACTGCAGCTTATCACAGAATAATTTCCAGATTTTCTAGCAATCTTCATGATACAACTGGCCTGTAAAGATGACGACCAGTTATGAAACAAAAGGATAATAAATGTTCCTACCCTGAGACTAATATACCACCCTACACTTTTCTATTCTAGGCTGTATTAATCATGTGATGTTTTCAGACATGTCCACCTTGTTTATATTTTCATTTCTATGTGCATAAGGGGTAAAGATTTGATTGCCTGAACAACACAATATAGCAATAAGCACCATAAAGCCGGGGGGGGGGGGGAATGAGCTCAGAATGCAATATGTTTTCCCCCCTTTGCATATAAATCTTACACAGATGGGGATCGTTTGATTTACTTTTCATCTCAAAAGCAATATCTTTCTTAGGGTAATATCAGAATAGGTTTGAATGATAGAACAGAGTGCAAAGTGATTACATCTTTAAAAAGAGATGTAATACTTTTTTTCCCAACCTAAAGCTACCCTTCTTGAAAATCTATATGAAGTTATAAAAAGGGCTCTGTTGGATCAAGACCAATGGTCCATTTCATCCAGCCAGCGTACCATTTCCAAAAATGCCTCAGGGAAGCACACAAGCAGCCAGGTATTCTGAGGTATAGTGCTTCTTGATATGGAATTTCTACTGAGTGATCATAGCTAAATCAAACGAATGCTAGCTAAATACTCCCTTTTACTACAGGTGGACTTTGAAGCAACAATTTCCTATACACATAGATTGCATTTACTGAACACAGTAACCAAGAAGTTCATGGAAGAATGACATTTCAAGATTACTGCCTTTAAAAGAACAATCTGCAAGTTTGTAAGCTCAATTGCAGTTTATCTTGTTAAAGATGGTCCGTGTTAGTATTCAAAGATCCTTCTTACATTTGCTGGGGTCTCTTGGCCTTATTAATTCAAATCTTACTTTCAATGTATGCATGTAGCCAAGATAATTATTAGAAGGAAAGATCAAAGCAAGCATATTATAGTCCTATTCCATTTTCTGCTGATGTGAGTGATCTGCTTCTTCTTTGATGTTGTATGCTTCTACAGTGAAAGTACAGAGGATAAAAATACTACACCATGTAATCTGGCATTTATCCCATGAGAGCAGAATTCCAAATTGTGACACATGTCAAGAAGTAAAAAAAAAAGCAAAAAAAACCCCAACTTAAAAGAGCCCCATGCTTTATAAAGTGACACACTTTGCATTTAAACACCATCAAACATCATTTTCCATTATAAATTTAGTCCCTGATAGAAAATTCAAAGAATTCCTGTAAATTTAAGTCAAAGAAACTGATATTTTATAAAATAGCAACCATATTTACCAGTTATTACATTGTGATTGTGGCTTAGACAATTCATATCAAATTCTTTAAGTAAAAAAAAGAGAGTGAGAGTAAGAGTAAACTTTGTACTAGCATCTTGTGGATTACATCCCAGTTAGCTTGCTTTTAGTCAGGCAGCTATGTTGTTGAGGCTGCAATCCTAAATATGCTACCGGGCCAAGTTCAGTGTGTTGCTTTTGGTATATAAAGTCCTTAACGGCTTGGAGCCTGTTTACTTGTGGAATCACGTTACCTCATATATGCCTACTTGACTGCTTCGATCTGCAGAACTGGCACAGTTACAGGTACCACATAATATTCTACACTTCTCCCCCCCTCCCAAAAAACCCCAGTCTTTTAGTGTGGCAGCACCTGCACTTTGAAACTCCCTAACTATTCACATCAAGGCGGCTCCTTTGCTATATTATTTTCAACACCTCCTTAAAATGTTTCGAGGTAGGCAAGCCTGTTGAGACATGTAGAAGCTGCATGTCCTTTATTCTGCTGCTAAATTATAAAAACAATGTATTATTACAATTATTATCCATCTTAACCTAATCAAAGCTCTCTTGAGATCTCCTCTATTTCTGCTAGGCTAAGAGCTGGATCTGTATGTACGTGGCAAAGACAACACAGGAATACACTCAACAATGAAAATATGTATCCCTTCCCTTTTCTGAGTAAACTCCACAGAAACCTACATAAATGGCATATAAAGCTTTTATGAATCAAGCCTCAGGCTACACGCTTAAGTGGTCCCCACTGCATTTGCACACACAAACAGTTGCACAGTATATTAAGAACTGCAATAATAGGCAAATAGCTGTAAAATATTAGCATGATTCCATTTTCACCCGGACTCTTTCCCCGACTAGCCCGACGACAACCAATTTTGAGGAAATGACTAAAATGTCAAAGAACGGTTCATGTCTTGCATGGGGATGGGGTTGTGGAGGGTGGGGGAGTGATAAGAAGGAGAATGCTATTTTGCATAGGATTATTTTTTTTAATACGTGTTGAAAGAAATAAAGCCTCTGAGAGAGAATGTCGAGCTGCTGCTTATACTGAATATTTCACACAGAATCCTACTTGTTATCAATTAATTCAACTTACTTCCTCATCAATTCTTCCCCCCTCAGTCCTGATGGTTTTATGACCTGGACCCAGGCGATCCCCTTAGGCAGTCCATCTGATAATTGACACATTTTCTAACTCAGGATAGTGATGCCCAAGTCACTGCTTTCAGGCCTGTGACTTCAGCTTATTGGAGTCTGCAGCAGGGGCTCCTTTTATCCCTCATACATCAGAATACACTGACAGCTCTCCCAAGCAGGGACGGAGCGGATCTCTCCCTCAGGAAAATGTATGCAAACACCTCCAGAAAATTGTACTGGTTGCCAGGCATCACAATGGTGACATCTTTATGATAAACATGGTATGCAGAAGAAGGCCTAATAAAAGAATAACAAATTATTACATCCAGAGGGCAATTTTACAAGATTAACTGGTGTAATAAATTATTGCCCGAGTCAGAATGCTACGTTACCTTTTAAGGTATTTCACAGTGCTGAAGAAATGAGCTGGCCTATAAAAAAGGAGGGAGGAGGGAGGCAAGGGGAGAGGGAACAACACAGAGAATGCAGAGCAGAAAATAGTAAACCAATTCTTACATTTTTCTAAGGCTAGTCATGAGAGCGGTGTGTGGTGTTTGGCTGCCTGCATGCAAGTGCTTGCTGTAAAATAATGCTATGCATATAAAGCTCATGCCAAAATGACTACATTTCTCTCTCTCCCCTTTTAATACAGCTGCTGGACATTCAGTTCTGCAGCAATCTACATAATATCAGTTTGAACAAAAGCCTGTAGCGATTTATTTCTAAAACTATTTCCCTACATCTTAAAAAAAAAAAATGCAACACAAAGAAAATGCCAGGAGCCAGATATCTTTCATATTAATTACCAAATATTTTGATTCCTGTTTTGCCCCTGTATGTGTTCAAGAAAGCACAAAAGCCTTGCCTCCCATTCCTTTCTCTCTCTTTTCTCCCCCCCCCCCGTTCTTTTCTGCTCTCTTTTTAACAGGCAGCATTCTCAAATTTTTAAACACACAACACACAGAGAGAATGCTAGAGTCCTCTTTTAAATTTTTAAAGAATGTAGTTGTTGGGTTTTCTTTCTTTCTTTCAAAACTGTTTTCTTTTGCCTTTGTCTTTTTTTTTTTTTGTCTTTAAAATGACATGAAAAAGAACGCTGTGTCCTGAACTTAAGGGAATATCTATGTGCTATTTTTACACAGCTAGCAGTGAAAGCTCAGATTTGCATTTCAGTTGTAAATGAAGGAGACACATGTGGGTTTTTTCCCCTGTGGTTATTCCAGTCACAATCCCAAGATTTCCCACAACCCATAAAAAGAAAGAGCCCGCATCTGGAGTTCAAAGGCCGTGGCTGTTTTGCAATTTATCATAAATTCTCATATGCTACTGTGGCATAATACATTAATAGGATAACACAGCTCCACACTCGTAAGACATAGCCCCTATCCTGCTGGTTATGGGGTGCTATTTTTTCCAGTGTCACCCATTAGATATAAAATGATTCTTTCATGACAGCAGCCTAGTTCTTTGACTTACCAAAGGGCATGCTATAACTTAGAGAGATGATTTGTATATTATGTACTGAAGAACTCCCACTTCTTACATTCTAAGTTAAGATCCTCACAACCTCCCACGAGAGAGAGAGGGAGAGAGAGAGAGAGGTGGAAATGATTTTGAGAAAGAGAGAAAGAGAACATAAGACCCTGCAGGATTAGACCAATGACCTAGTCAAGCATCCTGTTCTCACAGTGGCCAACCAGATGACTGTGGGAAACCTGCAAGCAGAACCTGAGCACAAGAGCACTTCTATTTAGACCTGCCTCCTCCAACCTAGTGTCTTCCAGAAGTTGTGGGCGACAACTCCCATCAGTCCCAGACATCTTGGTAAGGGACAATAGGACTTGTGATTCAGGAATACCTGGAAGGCACCAAGCTGGGGAAGGCTTAGCTCTAGGATGTAATTTTCCCGTGTAGACTGTGTAGTCATTATTGGCATCCTGAAGTAGTATCCTGCTGGATTCCTCCTCAATCAGCATGCAGGGCAAAATGCTACGTACTAGCTAGGGGGAGAGTTTGTTCAAACTGAAGCTAGGATCTAACACATTGTAAGGTGCTCCACACAAACATTTTCATGTGGGAGAATGTGCAAGACACAATGCATGTTTGACTAGGTCAACGCTTCATAAACCCCAAGTAATTCCCCATGGGAGGAGCAATCATGAAGATCACAGCAGCCAGTGACCCACCTGCTACATTGGGTTGGGTGCATCAGCCTACTTTTGTTTCGTGTGTGCTCAACCATAAGTCTGTTCCACCACTTTTTGGCAGATTTAAAGACATATATCACATTTTGTAAGGACACGGGTGGCGCTGTGGGTAAAAGCCTCAGCGCCTAGGGCTTGCCGATCAAAAGGTCGGCGGTTCGAATCCCCGCGGCGGGGTGCGCTCCCGTTGCTCGGTCCCAGCGCCTGCCAACCTAGCAGTTCGAAAGCACCCCCGGGTGCAAGTAGATAAATAGGGACCGCTTACTAGCGGGAAGGTAAACGGCGTTTCCGTGTGCTGCGCTGGCTCGCCAGATGCAGCTTTGTCACGCTGGCCACGTGACCCGGAAGTGTCTCCGGACAGCGCTGGCCCTCGGCCTCTTGAGTGAGATGGGCGCACAACCCTAGAGTCTGTCAAGACTGGCCCGTACGGGCAGGGGTACCTTTACCTTTACCTTTTATCACATTTTGTATGAATTATATAGACATGTCATTTGCATTCTTCCTCTAAGCGGCATAATTTTGTATGGTTTACAATGCACCATCCCCTAAAATATGCATTTTTAAAAAACCAAAACTGTATTGTAAAATTTGGAGATGTGTGTATCCAGCTGATAGATGTGTTTCAACTCATTGTTATATTGTTTCACATTAAAATGTGGGTCAATTGACTTTCTCCTCCATCTCTGCTTGTATGGAAGTACCAGTCCATTCAATTTGTACCTCTGCACAACCCTGACTCTCCTCAAGCTCCTGACAGCTCTGTAGATTCTTTGTGGTCCCAGATGCAGCTGAACTGACCCACCAATGATTGAAGCTGTTGCAAAGAGAGAGAAAACCTCAACATTTTCAGGAAAACGTCTTCTCTGAAATTTTGGCTCAGTTCTAGTGATCTTTGGATTACAGTGGTACCTCGGGTTAAGTACTTAATTCGTTCCGGAGATCTGTTTTTAACCTGAAACTGTTCTTAACCTGAAGCACCACTTTAGCTAATGGGCCTCCCGCTGCTGCTGCGCTGCTGCTGCACGATTTCTATTCTCATCCTGAAGCAAAGTTCTTAACCCGAGGTACTATTTCTGGGTTAGCGGAGTCTGTAACCTAAAGCGTATGTAACCCGAGGTACCACTGTACAGCCATACCTCAGGTTACAGACACTCCAGGTTGTGTTTTTTCGGGTTACGGACCCGCCGAAACCCGGAAGTACCAGAACGGGTTAATTCCGGGTTTGGGGGTCGTGCCTGTGCAGAAGCGCCGAATCCGAACCCGCACGTGCGCAGACATGCCGCTGCGGGTTGCGAACGCTGTGGGTTGCGAACGTGCATCCCGCATGGATCACGTTCGCAACTTGAGCATCCACTGTACTTCACCGCACAACCAAGTCGCTGGTCAGCTTGTGATAGTCTTAATGAATCACTAGTAAATAAAGCCTGGGGAAAGCTTTCACCCGTGAACAACAACATCCAAAGATGAACTTTCCCCAGAAAAACCACTGAGTGTCCATGAACAAATTAAACCCAACACAACTACCCACACAGAGATTCAGCTACAGGTAAGAATGAATAGGAAGGAAATCTAGGAACCTGTTAAGTTTTCAAGATCAGCCTCGAAGGCCCTTTTCCAAGTTCCCCAAACCTTGAATGTTGTCAGATGTGAATGAGGAGAGTGCCTTTTCTCTGAAGGAGTCCCAGCTATGCCACGTTTTCCCTGGGGACATTTGCTGATACCAGCCTTATTAGGCTTCAAACACCAAGTTAAAACTATTTTATGTGCTGATGCCTTTAATGATTGTTTATGATTTTTTTACTGCAGCTACTGAATTTTATCTGCTGTATGGTTTTACAGTAATGTTATTGTTGTTTTATGCTGGTTTTATTGATCTGCTGCTTTTATTGAGTTTGTATTTGGAATTGCTAACGTTATGATGACATTTTATCTTATCCATTCTGTTTGGAGGCCACCTTATGGTTTCTTCCCTCCCACCAAAAATAGGAAGACAGGGTGCAAATATTTAGCGTTTGATGTTTTACTGTTTTTATATGTATTGAAAGCCACCCAAAGTCACTGGGAAAACCCAACCAGATGGGTGGGGTATAAATAAAACAACAACAACAATTATAATTCCAAATGACTATGTAAATAAATACCTGCCTGTTTAGGTTTAAACTTTACCCATGACTGGAATTGTACTCATTTCACAGAAAAATCTGTTTTGGGGGTGGCTGGAATAGGGAAATCTACAAAACAGAGGTAGCTAACCCGTGACACCTCAGATGCTGCTAGATTTCAATTCCGATCAGTCCCAGCCAGTATGGTTAATGATTATAGAAGATGGGAGTTGTAGTCCAGCAATGCCCAGAAAACCACATTTTCATCATTCAGCTTCCATAAAGATTTATGAATGAAAGCTTTCCCCAGTTTATATCCTGCCGTTGGTCAAGAGTGCCCCTCTTGAAACTGTAATGGACTTGATTTGCTAATAAATAGCAGCTGCACCTGTGCTGCATGTGAACAGCTTCTCCGCATCAATGCAAAGGACAAATCCAGACCGCCACAGGTGTTTACATAAGAGGCAGGTGGAATGTGGATTGCAATTATATACAGTTTTAGTTATTATGTTGCTAAATTAATTCCCAGGTGCAGACATCACTCTTCATGTGTATGTAGAATGCATAATGTTACCACCTTCTATTCTGCTGCTAGAAAAAGAGAAGTTTTTCATCTCGTCAGTAACTTCAGTGGGTTGTTTTCTGAACATAAAATATCAATGGTTGTGGTTAATAAAAGAATAAAAATAAAACACACACTAAAATATCCTACTGGGGCTTAATTCTTAATGTTTGTTTCATGTGTCAAGACTCGCCTATGAAACAGCAGAGTCAAATATTGGAAGCTAACCTACCAAATAGTGGGAAGAATCTTTAGCTTGCAAGACAGAATGATCCCCTTCTCCCCCCCTCTGCACACTGTCCTGGGAATTCTCCCAAGTCAATTTCAGGGAGCGACGGGGGGTGGGGGGTGGGTAAGAGAGGGAGTCTCATTGCGTAAGCAGAAGTCCTTGTTCAGGGTGTCGTCCACCCAGTATTTCCCACCAAATCATCATGGTAACAATATTGGACCTTAAGGTTAATGTGTAAAAAGAAGTTCACAGAAGGAAGGTTTCTTGACCTCTGATCCCCCCTCCCCTACCCAAGTGTATGTGTATGTGTGCTTCTGAACAATTTGGGATGGGACATGATAGAGGGGAAAGGCGTCAAATTGTGCAAAGGTCCTCCCAAGTTTGTACCATTTCCTTCTGTCTTGGCAGCTCTCACTTACACCTCATCCTACATTTTTCAGAAGAGTACCTGACACTCCAGAGAATGGGTTTCGGGAGGCAGGGGGCAGAGTTGGCTGCAAGGGGAAGGAAGGGACGAGAATTTTCTTTCTGTGAATATCTGAAAACTTATCTTAGGATCCAAGACATTATGGATTGACAACCATTGGATTGACAAGGATGCAGACAACCATGATTGAAGATGAGCAATGCTTGTTATGCTTACATGCATGCAAGATATTCTTTTATGTTATATCCTGACATGAATATGTTCTTTACATTCATGAACGCCTAACTAAAGCAGATCCTTTGCTTTGGGAAACAATCAGTATGATTTACAGATATTCAGATATGTGGACTGAATCTGTATATTTTTTACCTAGTTCCAGAACAAACTTACTGTATTGGGGTTGGGGCATGGGGATCATCCATATGGAGAAGGGTTGCTGGAGAGGGCAACAAAGTTCCATTTGCATATCAAAGCAGCGTGCATATTAGGGAAATGTACCTTCCTCCTAAATACAGAGTGGCTGGCAGATAGATCTAAGGAGACACTTGCAGAAGACCTTTGTCTTGAAAATAAAAAGGAAAGGAAATGCCTCCCAATCAACAGTCATTCACAGGAAAATTGCACTCAGGAAAAGGTAGCTCATCAGCAGATTTCTTATCAACTCCACAGGCAGTTCCTGCGAACCCAGCTGTAGCTGCAAAGCCAAATACAGAAACTGCAGAGAAGCCAGTGACTGTCCTACCATAGATAGCTGGGCCGGGGGAGGGCAAGGAAGATGTGCTGGGATTTTTAATGCCTTCGCCTACAATAGTAAATAGGGCAGTTGTAAAAAGCACCCTGCAATCAAGAAAGACAAAGAGACACCACCCAAAGCCTATAGACAACGACAGGTAAATTAGATTACATGCTTGGAAACTGCCGCAGGGGATGACTTTAACAGGGTGGTGCTGTGGGTTAAACCACAGAGCCTAGGACTTGCCGATCAGAAGGTCAGCGGTTCGAATCCCTGCGAGGGGGTGAGCTCCTGTTGCTCGGTCCCTGCTTCTGCCAACCTTGCAGTTTGAAAGCACATCAAAGTGCAAGTAGATAAACAGGTATTGCTCCGGCGGGAAGGTAAATGGTATTTCCATGCACTGCTCTGGTTCGCCAGAAGCGGCTTAGTCATGCTGGCTACGTGACCGGCATGTACGCCGGCTCCCTTGGCCAATAAAGTGAGATGAGCGCCGCAACCCCAGAGTCGGCCACGACTGGCCCTAATGTTCAGGGGTCCCTTTACCTTTACCTTTACTAGCACAAAGGAAAAGTTAAATCAACCTCTCTGAGCACTCTCAACTAAGTAAACTTTTGGTGAGTTTAAAAGATATCAATTACAGAGATATTTAGGGGCATGCTATTTTTATAGAAAAAGAGGTGCCAGAATTCACCATGAATGCCTCCCTTGTTCTCTCAGAATGGCAATGGCGCCCACCTAAGAGGTGCTGGAAATGAGCTCCTGTGAGTTCCAGCTGAAAAAAATAGCCGTTGAGGGGGTTCACGTTAAGGCTATGTTAGTGAAGAGTCAGGATGAGCACACTAGCTCTCACCTTCCATGAGATTAAGGGATAACTTGAAGTAGGGAGTGTAGGCTCCCCATGCAATTCAGAACATAAGATAAGCAGGATCTACACTGGGGCAGGACCAGTTGGGCAGCATCTGCTTTGCATGCAGAAGATCTCATGTTCAATGTCCTGCATCCCTCAGGTAGGGCTAGGAGAGTCGCTGCCTGAGAGCCAGTCAGTGTAAGCAATACTGAGCTACATGGACCAAGGTTTTGACACAGTGTAAGCCAGCTTATTATGCCCCAATGTAAAAGGCTTCCCACAGCAGGGGTTATTCCTCCAGCTCATGGAAGTGTTAAGGGTGAGTGGAGATAGTGCTTTCGTCCTCCCTCGTCTATCTCTGAAACCAGATGCATTTGGCAAGACTCTTGTATGAGAGATACAAAAGAGAAAATCAGAGAGCAGTTCTGGGTATTTTTTAAAGAGACATCCCTAAAGAAACAGAATAATCTCGAATATTACACAGAAGTTGATACAATAATACTGAACATCTTCTGGATATGCAGTATGAAATGCTCTAGCTGTTGGGAATCTGAATATGTGCAGCTACTCACACAGAGTCAATTAAGGTTTGGCAGAGAGCCAGAAGGCAATCTGAAGGAGTAAGTCTGCCTGGTGATAACAGAGACATGGAGACAGCTCCCTGATTGGTCAAGCTCTCTCAAGGGAGTGATAATTAATGGCCTACTAATTAATGGCCTACTAACTGGAATGTGTTAGTTCTGGAGTTCAGTGTTCCGTGTGTCAGTGTAGGAGTTGTGAGTTGTGTCAGAGAGAGCTAGCAAAAGATCTGTGTTCTGTTCCTGTAAATAGTCCACTGTATTTAATAAACACCTAACTACAAGTTCCTGGTTCCTGCTTCGTCTATCCTGTTTGCAGCCAAGTTGCCAATTGCTTCCGTGGATTCTGCATGTACTCTGCTAGGTCTGGCTAAGGTCCTTCAACTAGTCAGAAAGTTGTGAAACACCAAATAGGTTTTGCCAATACTAGCCGTATTGAATTTAATATAAGAACAACAAAATAAAATAAAATAAAATAAAATAATAAAATAAAATAAAATAATAAAATAAAATAAAATAAAATAATTGTATCCTGCCCACCTGACTGGGTTGCCCCAGCCACTCTGGGTGGCTTCCAACAGATCTGAGAACACAATAAAATTTCAAACATGCACACAAAAGCTTATACTGGTATTAAAAACCACAACAAACTTAGTTGGCCTATAAGGTGCTACTGGACAATTTTTTATCTTCAGAATAGTGTTATCAGGTTGACTAAGATGGTGGAGCTGAGGGCTTTAAATATACAGATGAAATGATAGAATTGTGACAGGAGCAAGTGTTTAGATTTTAGGACAGGCCAAGCGTATACAATAAATAAATAAATAAAAATATTGCCTCTATCTGAGCAACCATGCAATCAGGATAAGTCTTTCAACAGCAATTATTATTAAATAGAACAGGCTTCCCAATACTTGGGGCCCTCCAGAAGTTGATGAATTTCGGATCCCGTCATCATTGGCCATTGGCCATGCTGGCTAGAGATGATGGGAGCTGGCGTTCAACAACACCTGGAAGGCGTGAGTCTGGAGAGGACTGAAATAGAAACTCCATGTTCAGAGACAGTGTGTTCTGAATGGCAGTTGCTGACGTTTGTGTGGGTTAACATTCAGAATTGGATATTACATTCAAGACCTGTTTGGGGGGCTTCCTGGAAGTAGGTGAGGAACTGTGAGAAACATGACAGGATCCTGAACTTGTCCTTATTCTTATAACTGACACGGCTAGAACAGTTCATACTGCATATCCAGAAGATGTTCAGTATTATTGCATCAACTTCTGTGTAATATTCAAGATTAGTCTGTTTCTTTAGGGATGTCTCCTTCAAAAATACCCAGCACTGCTCTCTGATTTTCTCTTTTGTATCTCTCATACAAGAGTCTTGCCAAACACATCTGGTTTCAGACATACTGTCTTGCTTGATAGTTCTGCAAAAGTATCTATAGCAAATTATTTCCAGGGCTTTCCTTCAAGGTCAGAACCTTGCAAATGGTTTTTAAAACTTGATTAAAACATTCTATTTTCCAATTGGCCTAAGGGTAATAAATGGAAGAGTCTTTTTGTATATTTCTTGTCTAGAAATTCCTCAGAATCCACACCTCTGAACTTGGATCCATTCTCTGGTCTCCCATGGGACTGAAAGCTGCTAACAAGAATTAAATTGTCATTGTGGAAGTAAAATTTCGTATATATCTACATATACCACTTGTTTCAAGTAGTTTTTGTTTCCTTTGCGCAGCCAAGTAATGAGGTAGCATGAAATTGTATAATGAATGTTAACACATGTACGGTCCTGTATCTGAGAAATCTTTATGAACGTTCTACCTGAGATTTTATCATCAGACCAAAGTAGAAACCACTATGGATACCTCCTATAGTTAGGTGCTTGCCATAATTATTATCCATGGTGCTATGGTCTCTTGGGTGGTCTGCATAGCTGTCAACTTTTCCCTTTTTTTAAGGGAAATTCCCTTATTCCGAATAGGATTCCTCGCAAGAAAAGGGAAAAGTTGACAGCTATGGTGGTCTGCTCAGGCTTGAGGTGAAGTGCAGAGCCGAGCAGGGCATACCTCCAGTGGCTTCTGCTGTTGGCAGTGCCAAGAGGAGGCGGAGGAGTTGCCACCGGCCATTGAGCCACACGACCACTGCGTTTGGCTCCACCTGGACTTCGTGATGTCACACACACAATGTCGTGATGTTGCAATTTCACATGCATGATGTCAGTCCCACCCTGACAAGCTGGTGCCTCTGATTACTGGACCTCAGTTCTGCATGCCCATCTCACTGTGGCCCAGTGCAGCTAATGCAGGGACATAACTCAATGTTAAACAGAATCTGCTTTGCACACAGATGGTACCTGGTTCAATCTCCAGCATCTCCAAGTGGGGCTAGGAGAGACACCTGTTTGAAACCCTGGAGAACAACTGCTAGTCAGGGTAGACCATACTAAGCTAGATGGACTAATGGTCTGATAAGGAAGCTTCCTATGTTCCTATGTATGTATGCATGCATGTATGTATGTATGTATGTATGTGTGGCACTGTGGGTTAAACCACAGAGCCTAGGACTTGCCGATCAGAAGGTTGCCAGTTTGAATCCCCGCGGCGGGGTGAGGTCCCGTTGCTCGGTCCCTGCTCCTGCCAACCTAGCAGTTCAAAAGCATGTCAAAGTGCAAGTAGATGAATAGGTACTGCTCCAGCGAGAAGGTAAATGGCATTTCCATGCACTGCTCTGGTTTGCCAGAAGCAGCTTAGTCCTGCTGGCCACATGACCCGGAAGCTGTACGCCGGCTCCCTCGGCCAATAAAGCGAGATGAGCACCGCAACCCCAGAGTCGGTCACGACTGGACCTAATGGTCAGGGGTCCCTTTACCTTTACCTTACCAAGCACACACATCACCTGAAGCATGTGAATAAAGTTTTAAGATCATACTTGTATCCACATCTACTTGCTGAAGTGTCTTCCTTGGTTGAGTCCAACTTGATGAACAATTCTCCCTCGGGAGGTCTGAGTAGTTCCCTTTTTAGTGACTTTTTGGCAAGCTGTGACGCTTTTTTCACTCTTAAAAATTATTTTTGCCAACTTTTGTTTTCGATTTGAGCTTTCTCCTTGGCTGCTGGATGAGTGTGTTTTATCTGGCCCTACTTTTTAGCTTTTTCTTTTTCTTTTCTTTTTAATCTGTGGTTGTGAGCTGCCCTTAGTAGCCCCATGTAGGCCAAACAGCAGGGCAGAAATGTTTTGAGAAGTAAATAAATAAAGTTGTTTCAGAGGTCTGCCTTTTAAGGGGTTGTCAGGTAACATTTTTAGTAAATGGCTCTGCCAGACATGTTAACAATGCAGCATCAGTATAATTTAGCACAGATTTTTCAAACATTCTTCATGCCATAATGAGAGTCTACTTATTGTTCACATTCCAGTTAGCCTTCTTAGTGAGGTAGCCAGATTTATTTTTTTACCAACTCACTTACAAACAGGAGCCTACTGGGATTTTTCCTGGAAAGCAGAATTCCATTTTCAGCATCATTACTATTATGTTTGCATCATTTTTGATCGAACTGGGTTGTGGCCACTCTTCTCTGACCAGAATATTTTCCACATTTCTTTCATTTTGATAGAAATACATCTGGCCTAATTAGAAATGTGAAATCGGGGATGGATGACGGCAACCCTAGAACCTCACTTGAAACACTATTACTGGCATTTCAGGAAGAGGTCAAAGAAATAAACGACCACTCATTAGCCTGAGGCTATGAATGATCTACCAACCGTACAGAAAATTGGCAGCCCCCTCTGCCTTTTGTCCTCAAGGAGCGTGTGTATCAAACTAATTGTTAACTATAGCAAGCAGATTGACAGAAGAATGAGAGACTACTCTGGCATATGTAAAATAACAGGGTCTATGAGGATTTTATTGAAATGATGCTATTCTTACATTCTCCCCACAACACACGCATTTACATGCTTCACGAAAGACCTCCAGATCCTGGATAATATGGACTTTTAAAAGGTATCCTACGGCAAGTTTGCTAATTGGGACAACAAATGTCTATATTTGTTTGGGAGAGGAAGAAACAAAAACAAAGCTAAGCTGGGGACTGTGACATGTTGAATATTTCATCTGTGTTTTTCTTAGTATATTGACTGTTCTGTATTCCTTACTTGTGTGTGTGTGTGTGTGTGTGTGTGTGTGTGTGTGTGTGTGTGTATATATATATATATATATATATATATATATATATGCATATATATAAGCATAAGCCTAATACATTAAAAAAATAAATGACCTGTCTCTGTAACCAGTCCTCCCTTCAAACCCCCCCCCCCCAATAAAAAGCATTATTTGTAACATGCTGGGTGGATGCATTGCTATGGTACTTTTAAAATACAGTATTTCCCTCCCTCCCAAACTTTTGTTTTGCCTTCCTCTGTCACCTTTCCTAATATATTGCTCTGCATATACTGAAGTCTTAAATCCAGTAATTTGTTTCATGCTTAAATAAATGGAATATTATTTCATTTATGCATTTAATTGAATTCATTATTTACTTTCTCCTGAAAGTTTAAGGATTGGACTACAAGTAGAGCAGACCGTCTGGATGAAAATGATAGATGCTGAGGAGAAGAATGATACATCGCAAGTACCTCATTTTGTTACGTGCTCTTCATTTAATGGTGGTTGAATAAGACTGGTCAAATAGCAATATGATTGTGCATCATCTATTCCTAATCATTTATCATGCTTTATGTTTTTTGTAAAACAAGGCAGGATCAGGTATGAAAAGCAGCTGGCAGAAGGAAGCTATAAACCTTAATGAGGATTCATACTTACCAAAATTTAAATTTCATTAATTTTAGAAAAGGTATGCCCCTCCATTTAACACAAAAAGCCCCAAAGTAGCTGTCAAAAATCAATAAAAATAAACAATGAAACTTAAATGAAATGTGTTTAGAAATCAGGAATCAAATTAATAAAACAGCAGGTACATTTAAATGCATTTAAAATAGCAGCTAAAATAAAAGAATATTGAATGCAAAAACTAAGGCCTAAGTTTCAATAGTAGTTTGAAATGTTTATTTATGTTCTTTATTATATTTGAGTTGCACCATTCATCTAAGAGCTTTGAGCATCAATTTAGCTTCACATCTATCCTTCAACAGCCTTCCCTAATCTAGAGAGCCAGTGTGGTGTAGTGGTTAAGAGCGGTAGTCTCGTAATCTGGGGAACCGGGTTCGCGTCTCCGCTCCTCCACATGCAGCTGCTGGGTGACCTTGGGCTAGTCACACTTCTCTGAAGTCTCTCAGCCCCATTCACCTCACAGAGTGTTTGTTGTGGGGGAGGAAGGGAAAGGAGAATGTGAGCCGCTTTGAGACTCCTTCGGATAGTGATAAAGTGGGATATCAAATCCAAACTCTTCTTCTTCTTCTAGTACTCTCCAAGTGTTTTGGACCATAGTTCCCATGACCAATGGCCGTGCTGCATTGCTGAATCTTCTGTAATTGTTTGCCTGGGATTTGCAGAAGAATGTGGGAAACCTTTCTATTTGACCCATAGAGGAGACTTCTTCTAACAAGAAAAGGGCCTGGGTCCCATGGAGGAGACATTTCTTATTCTTCCCAACTTCTCTGTCCTGCTTGCAGCCTTCCCAGAGGGTTCCTTATTTGAGCAATTCTTCAGGGGACCTTATGAACAAATCCGATCACTTATGATGGTCTTGGAGATAGTCCTGGAGAATGCCCAGGTAATGACATCCATCCAGAGAA
The DNA here is from genome assembly GCF_964188315.1 of Podarcis muralis. Taxonomy (NCBI): domain Eukaryota; kingdom Metazoa; phylum Chordata; class Lepidosauria; order Squamata; family Lacertidae; genus Podarcis; species Podarcis muralis. The sequence continues at coordinate 30,623,936 of NC_135662.1, forward strand.
CAATTCTCCACCATTTTCGGTCTTCTCAGCTCCCCCCACTAGAATATATCAGCATTCTTAAACAAACACTTTGGGTGCAAAAGGAAACTTTGGAAACCCCCCAAATTTCCTGCAAGTTCTCCCTCTCTTTCACATGCAATATTTACCTTCCACCCACCCACCCTGTTTACTATTTTTCACTGCTTATTGGTGCCAAAGTTGCAAAGCTGGAGAGGCCATTATGACTCATCCCTGCGTCTTGTCTTCAACCCTGGTGTGCATCCAGTTGGCACTAGCAATAATGCGTAGCCATGTCCTGTATTAATATGGCCGGAATAAGTTATTGGGTTACCCATCATGGCCAAGGAAGCTTTAACATGCAAAGGCTTTGAATTAACACAGCAGAAGATCTTAGTTAGAAGGTATCTTCCTCCTGCTCGTTGGTCACATTATTGAAGGAGGATTTCAGAGTATGATGAGTAAGGCACATTTTAAATTGTAAGAAGTTCAGTTACATGGGTTGTTAGGATGCAAAACAATCCCCTTAGAGTCAATTCTCTACTTGTCTAAGCAGTGGACGGAATTCAAACCCATGCATTTATACAATCCAGAGAACTACCTAATGGCTGAAACCAGTGTAGCCTTCCAAACAGTGAGAAGGGTACCCCCTCCTTCCTTAGTGTCAGGGCAAACTGCTGAGGAAATGGCTTTATACACACTGGTACTATTAAGTAGTTTGCTTCTCATTTTACCCGGCTCCTTCCCTGAGAGCACAATAGAGACAATTAACCGGATTTCGATTAACTGCTTGAAAAATCACCACCTGCTTTTTTTCTTCTTTCAGAGTCACTTAGACCTTTTATTTCTGACCTAGATTTAGTGAGTGCGACAGGAAAACTAGGCTAGATTTGTCACACTGAAAGTGAACCTGTAGCAAATTAATAGACGGAAAGCCAAGTACCTGTTGAAAACCGCTTCCAATCGGTCAGCTGTTGCCTGTATTAGGGTTTCTGTGGAAGTCCATGGCATCTGGAGCCCAAATGTACGTGTGCGCGCGCATCACACACTGGTGATGTTTTTATCCCACAAACCTTTCAACAAGCAATAGTCAATTTGCATGGAATTTTGGAGAAAATCACAGCCACTTTCAAGCATTTTAATCTGGGCAGAATGAATGTACGTATCTGACCCTCTGTTGTGTCTACAGGAACCTAATGTGGCTGACCAAATCATTTGGTTTCTGTGTTTCATCCTGGTTCATGTTGGAATAACTTAGGACAACCCAGGACATCAAGAAGTGTCAAATGAGTAGGACCACAAAAGCCACTTCTGTTTGTGAAACATCTCAGTCTGTCTCATAATCTGTGATGGTTGCCTCAATATTGCCTTGCTTGCAAGCCTTACCTGCTGCCTAGGCAGCTACGTAGCAAAGGGCCACAAAGCTGGAACTCTCCCCCAAGCAATTTTCACACAGGAATCTTTTCTTTTATATGTCATCTTTCTATTACTCCGATTGGTAACAAGGCCTACTGACATAAAGCTTCTGTAGGGCAGCTGACCACCTGCTGAATCGCAATCCTTCTGCTTGGCTTTTCATCAGCTTATTTACTGCACATCATCCCCATGTCTTTCATCATTTGTAGTATTTACTGGAGACCTTCAGAAAGTTGGAATGTACATAAGACATGCACCAGCTGACATGGGACCAGAAATATCCATTCAGGCAGTGTGGAAGGCTTGGGAATGGCTCAGACTTTCCCCCTCCATCCTCCGGCTCTCTATTATTTCAGAAATCTCTTAGGGCCCTCCAGGGATTGTTTTTCGATTCACAGGGAGTCCTAATTGCTGTGGAGAAATGGTCATTAACTAAATGCCGAAAATATGATGGAAAAAGCTGTTGTTGTTTTTCCAGACCTCACACTGGGTCTAAGGGTAGGTGGGTGTGGGGACACTCTAGAGTTAGGGGGCTGGGAAGGAAGCTCCATGGAAAAGTCAAATGGGATGCTGGAGAGAAAAAGCAGCTTGGGGAATAATGGAAGGGAAGGGCTGTAGCTCATTGTTAGGTCATTTGATTTGCATGCAGAAAGTCCCAGCACCTCCAGGTAGGGCTGGGAGCCACTGCCAGTCAGTGTAGACAGCAATGAATTGGATGGATCAATGATCTGAATCAGTACATGGTAGATTCCTAGATTCCGATGAGAGACTGGGCCCCATTGATGAGAGAGGATATGAAGGAGAATTTGCAAATTGTACTCAACATTATTGGCTGGTTATTTGAAACCAATCTACATTTCCAAACACTACATGATGTTAAATATATGGTATTGTTGTGAAGTATACGAAACCGGATTGATCTGAGGCCAGCAATATCTAGAGATGCGTGGCAGCGGATGAGTCTATTTGGCCCCCTATGCTACCTCCCCCCTCATTTTTACAATGCATTATTTCGAGGCCCATGAATTCTTAATGTAATGCATCTTACCACCATGTATCAGACAGATATAAAACAATTGAATATTATCAATTTATACAATGATAATAAAGCAAGCACTCTACTAATATAACATTAGGAATGATACTAAAGTTACAGAAGCTAGTAAATGCAAATATGACGTTTTAATTGCAACTGTACTTTGGCTCCATTATTGCATCCCTGACTGCACATACAAAGGTTTTCTCCATTCCGTCATGATCTAGTCTTGATTACACATGCAGATTCTACATGCTCACAACTTGTGAGTAGGCTTATTCACTTTGAATGCTCTGAGCAAAGGACCAGGTACTACAAGTACAATCCCGATTTCTCCTTCTTGTTCTTATATTTATTGAACATATGTCCTGCCCATCCTTCTATTCTACAGGACTATAGGTACATGTCAGTGTGGTTTAGTTGTCCAGCAATGCATAAGGCTGTACCTTGGTGGCCAGTCCCCCTTGTCGTCTCCAAGGCAATGGCTAACTGCCATGAGCATTGTATCTGCTTCTGGCCCTGTCCACCACTAACATGTGCATGCCCTGGAAAATTGCCTACTGGTCTATGTGAACCTAGGCCTGAAAAATACCTTCCTCTGTGAGATTTTGCACGAGCTGGTTGCTTGTTTTAAAGCAATGAAAATATGACACAGTCCACCCACTGGTGACTACAGGAGAAACCCAGTTCCAGAACCTCCATGAAGTTTCTGTGCAGAAAGGAAAGGGCCATAGATTTGTGGTAGACCACATGTTTGGCATACAAAAGATGCAAGGTTAAATACCTGACATTTCAAGGTAGGGCTGGGAGTTAATACTGCTTGAAACTGCGGAGAGCTGCTGTCCATGAGTGTTGACAGTACTGAGCTAAATGGGTTAGGACTCTTGACTTGGTGAAAGGCATCTACTGTGCTCCTAGCAATAGGCTGTTTTCTGCAGTGTGGCAATACTCAAGCACATTTTAACACTGATGGAGGCAGCATGCATCATTTTGCTGGCACATGGTTTTCCCTCACACCATTTAATCTCCACAACAACCCAGTGAGGCAGCTTAGGCAGAGACCCAAAGTCACCCAGTGAGCTTCATGATAAAGTGGGGATTCGAGTCCTCATCTCCCAGGTCCAAGGCCACCGCATTGGCTCTCATAATATCATCAGTGGCTTTTACCATAAGGTCACCAAGAATCCAAAACACTACATAAGAAGAGCCTGTAAGACAGGGATGGGGAAACAAAGGCCCTCAGGACGTTGACCTACATCTCCTACTACCTTCCACTATTGACAATACAGGTGGGCCAGATGAAAACTGGAGTTCAACAACTTCTGGAGGGCTGCTAGTTGCTTATCCCTTGCTCCAAAACAATGTGGCTGATATTTTCTCTTGGTGGATACTCAACCGCTTGTAAAGAGCCTTTTGAAAAATTCTGAAGTAGACAGAACAGACATGGCATATAGGAGATGTTTCATTGTCAGTGCAGTCAGTTAGCTTTTGGCTTATGTTTTTATCCCTGTTAATGTTTTTTATCCTATTTAATGTAACTTCAGATGTTCCCAAATAAACGTCTTAACCATTTTACAAAACCTGCTAAGCTCTTGGTCTTAATAATACCTTGACATGATGAGTTCCACAGGTTAATTATGCACACTGTTAAAAGCTCTTCATAGTTTCCTGATAAAACATACTTTTGTAAGCTTGAAAGTGCTGTTGAATTTAGGAAGGGTTTATTAGCTTCTGAAGAAGTGTAATCACCCACTACTTGAAAGGTGATATATGAGGTCATTTATTTGCAGTAAATTTAGACATTTCAATTATGCTTATTGTTTCCATAATGTATGGTTTAATTTTTTGTTAAGCTTTTGTGAAATATGGTTTTTTTTTTGTCAGTAGAAACATGCTAGTTCGGACCAAATTTAAGCTTCAACATCAAGGATTCGGGGCAGTTATTTCTTTTCCACTGCTGGCCAGAAAAGTAGGGAATAAGAAGCTAGATTCTTCTGAACAGTTTTCTTGGATATAGGTGCAAACAATAAAAGAGATTGCAGGTGCTACAGTACGGAAGTTTGAAGCAACAGTCTTCAAAAATCCTATTTTGCACCTGGTTTTACAGTCAGCTGGTCATGGAAGAAATCATTTGGCTTAGACATCGACATACAATATTCCTCCAAGCTCTCTCTCTTGTAACTGTTTATGAATTTGCCCATATAATTACAATAAATTAACATTACTTATGCTTTCTTTCATACTATTTCTGGACCAAAAAAACCCAAAATGTTAACAGACAGAAGGCAAAAAGCAAGAAAAGAATTGTCTGGTGTGGATACACACACAAACACACACACACACGCGCGCGATCTGAAATATGTGATCCAAAGGTTGTGTATTACTGTTAAATAATGTATTAATTCACCTCAGCCTCTGTATGAACAGACAGTTTACAAGGACCTTGTACATTGCACTAATGTAATCGATTCAAACATGCATGAAGATTCCTGCCCACCTCTGCTCAAGAAGCTAGTAAAAAGGAAATGGCTAGGGAATTGTAGTGGAGATATATCATCATGGATAGTGCTTCCCCAAAGAATGATCCTTCTAATTAGATTCTCCTATTGATATCACAAGTTAAGATTATGTTAATCGTTAGAAAAAATGTCTGGAAGGGCTGTGGCCTAAATTTTGGTGCTATCACATCCCTGGTTACACAACAGAGACGGCTTCATAACTTTTGACAACAGTGATACAATCAACAACTGTAGGCATTTTTTTATACGATGTGTCGTTGTTTTTTAAAATTATTTTCCCATTCACTCTGTAATATGGGGACAATAATACTAACCAGGGCTCCCCCCACCCCCAGTTGAAGCTCAGTTCCAGCGCCTCTCAGGTGGGCACCATTGCCATTCTAAGAAGTTCATGGTGAGCTCCAGCACCTCTTTTTCTAGAAAAATAGCACTGATACTGACTGAGAATGCATGGTTAACATGGCACCTATTTTGTGTGCTATTTACATGTAGGGCATGACAGTGCAGACTGGAATGTGCTTGAGAACAGGGGCGCCATCTTGTCCTCAAGATTGTGGGTGCCCACCACCACATGCAGACGTGCGATGTTACACACTGATGCCTGCATGTGTGTGATGTCACACAGCCAGCGAGGCACCCTTTTTCGTGGTGAGGGACTCAGACTTGGATTTGGAGGCAGAGAGACTCTGCCTCTGTGCCCGAGCCCCACCCTCATCCCCGGAAAAGGATGCCTCACTGGCTGGCTGTGGAGGATGCAGCTGAACTGCTTTCTTCCATGCCAGCTTTCTTCATTGACTTTGTGGATGCCTGGCCCCCACAATTTTATTATTGTGGGTGCCTACGTACCCACTGGAATGTGGGTGGCGCTGTGGGTTAAACCAGAGAGCCTAGGACTTGCCAATCAGAAGGTTGGTGGTTCAAATCCCCATAGGAAGCTTCCTATGTTCCTATGTATGTATGTATATATGTATGTGTGGCGCTGTGGGTTAAAACACAGAGCCTTGAATTTGCCGATCAGAAGGTTGCCGGTTCGAATCCCCGCGACAGGGTGAGCTCCCGTTGCTGGGTTCCTGCTCCTGCCAACCTAGCAGTTCGAAAGCACGTCAAAGTGCAAGTAGATAAATAGGTACCGCTCCGGCGGGAAGGTAAATGGCATTTCCGTGTGCTGCTCTGGTTTGCCAGAAGCGGCTTAGTCCTGCTGGCTACATGACCCAGAAGCTGTACGCCGGCTTCCTCAGCCAATAAAGCGAGATGAGCGCCGCAACCCGAGTCATTCGCAACTGGCCCTAATGGTCAGGGGTCCCTTTACCTTTTTAAGTACCCACAGCCCTCTGGAGTTGGCTCCTATGCTCGAGAATTTTGTCCCTGCCCCTCACCACCAACATGAGGACTTTTTTCTTTATAAACTGTGCATTGGGCACAGTTGTCTATACATCAGGGGTGGCGAACATGTGGCGCTGCATATGTTGCTGTAGTACAACTTTCATCAGCCCCAGCCAGCATGACTAGTGGTCAGGGAGTTGTATTTCAGAAGCATCTGGAAGGCTGCAAGTTAGTCACCCTGCTATTTAGAAAGGCCAATGTGTGGGGTCCTCCTTGCATGAAGTGGCTTTGCATAATTGGAACACCTGGTTGTGCATATGTCCTAATCACATGGCCCCCCTTATGCATGAGCAGGAGCTTGCATGCTGGTCTTTGTATTCACACAATCAGGCATAATGCAAGGTAGTTAAAGGAAAACGACCTAATAGCAGGGGCAGGAGCAAAAGCTCTGGTATGTCCTCAGTTCTGCCCTACAAGGAGCAAGACTTGCATAGAACTGTGGCCCCATCAACCTTATACATTTAAACTAGGATCATGCCACTTTAAATGGTTGTGACTTCCCCCAAAGAATCCTGGGAGCTGTAGTTTGTTAAGGCTGCTAAAGTTGTTAGGAGACCCCTATTCCCCTCACTGAGCTACAGTTTCCAGAGTGGTTTAACAACCAATCCCCTTTCTCAGGGGAACTCTGGGAATTGTAGCTCTGGGAAAGGAATAGAGGGTCTCCTAGCAACTCTCAGCACCCTTGACAAATGTCAGTTCCCAGGATTCTTTGGGGGAAGCCATGACTATTTAAAGTGGGGCGACACTGTGTTAAATGTACAGGGCAGAGGGGGCCTGTGACATATGAGAAGTGCTCTGAGCAGACTAAAGAACTAGGGCATCACCATGTCAACTGTTACTCCTTTCTCCTCTAACAAGCAGAATTGCACTTTGTGGTGTCATTTTGCGCATTTTGCGCATTTCCCCTCTCCCACTCCACATCATAGCTGCCACTGGTGGAGGCCTCTCGTGTACTATTTAAGTGGAATTGAGGGGAATAAGAAGACAGGGGCAAAGGTTAGTGACAACACACACACACACACACACACACACATATATATACACCCTATAACCTATGAAGAGATTCAAATTGAACCCAAGTTCAAGTGTGAGTCAGGAAATGCAGTGCTCCCTGTCAAGGTTTTGTTTTGTTTTCTTATGTCACCATAAGAGGAGGCGGTAAAACCCTAGACCTTATTTGTTCTTACTCCTGGCAAAGCAGCTTACCGTGGTTATCGCAAGATGAGTGGGGAAGTCTAGTCAGAAAGACTGTTCCCATTTTGGCATTTATACAACAACTGTAGCTGATTAATCTAAGTCAACAGAAACCTCAGCCAACAGCATAATAACATGAATGAGACGTCTTCTCCCTTCTCCCTTTTGCCTTGGCTATTTTCTTAAGGTCTGGCTTGCAGTAATGTAGAATATTGATATTTCCTGCTTTTTATTGTGGTTATACATCACAGAGCCATGCAACTGCAGCTACTATAAAGTTAAGTGTGCCATATTGCTTGTGTGTGTGTGTGTGTGTGTGTGTTTCCCAGTATTTGTTTTAAGGACAGACGGCACTTTGGCACTTTTAAGGGAGAAATCAAAGCTCGTTCTTTCTAAATACTTTAGCAATGCCTGACACATCTGAAATAGTGGCAGGGTAAAGTGGTAACTGGATCACAGTTTCAAAATGTCCTTTGTCTTTGCTTTGCTGGAAACCTTTGGTAAACCGCTTCTTTTCCCCATGGCAAGGTCATGACAAACTTGTTTCCCTTTCTGTCGGTAAGCTTGTTTCAAACTTATTTTTATCTTCTCTTTAAGCTTCTAATCCTCCTTTTCCTTCTCATCTTGAATCAGACCTAAGTCCTGAGATGCTGCGGAACCAAACTTTAAATGTTTGTGCAATCCTTTATGGTGTTTGACAAAAGGGCTCTATTATTATTATTATTATTATTATTATTATTATTATTATTATTACTGCTGTTGATGTCACAGGCAAATATGTTCAAACTCCTGCTTTGACTTTATCAACAAATAGTTGGATGAGAGATGAAACTCGCCACCACAAATGGTGCTCTTAATAACAGTCCTGAAGCAACCTCTGGGCCATGGCTCTTGCAGGGAGGGCCACTAAAACCAAATGTAGGAAAAATGAGCTGTGATCTGTTCCACAACTGCTAATTTTGGAAGTAAACAACTCTTCATTTCAAAGACAAGCTTTTTTCAGCTGGATGAATAGCTCTCTACCGTCAGGGTCTACATGGTATTCTTTTTAAATTCATGGACTGTGACTTTCTGTGTTTTTTAAAACTTGTTTTTAAAGATGTTTTATTCCATTTTGTACAATGCCTTGAGAAATGAGTCTGGAAGGCAAGGAATAAATAAATGACAAAGCGTAATACCCAGTCCTTTTTTCTGGGGGGGGGGGGGATGCAGGGGTACACATACTCTTAAACATTTTGTCAATCTTTATACTTTTGTCCATTTACTGTATTTATTTTTCCAAATTTGAACTACAACATGGTGGTTTTCTTGAGTCAAAATAAGAGTGCCCCTAAACATTTTTTTAAATAAAATGCATTGGTAATACCATATTGTAGAGCATCTCTTACAACTGAAAAGGACAAGATGTTAGAGGGATAAACATAAGAAGGGTTCCTATACCTGGGATATGGAGACCAGAAATAAAGTTCTAGCTATGAGAGCAAAAGGAAACTAATGTAAGGCATACCTGGCATGATAAATGTGCAAAAGGATGGCATTAAAAATGTTAAAGCAAGCAGAGAGCAAGCTAAAAAATAAAGTCTCATAGCTATGCGAATTTTGTCATTCCAGAGACACAACCATCATCAATAGCAGCAGCAGCAACAATAACCACCCAAGTGTGGCAAACCTAGCATGAAGTACATCTAAAAGAAAGATGCAATGCGTGTCAGAGCCTGTTTTTCTCAGGTAACGTCTTTCTTTCAGGAGACAACCTGCTTTTTGCTTACTGCATATCTACCTGATTCCCCCCCCCCCCCCCCGTTGGACATGTACTAGTGGGCATTGCTAGGCTGTAGGACTGTACCCCCCCCCCCATTACCTGGCCAACCTTCCCTACGTGGGAGGAAAGAGAAACCTACTTCTGAATGGTTCATTGGCTTGGATGTCAATCGGCCTAGAAAAGAATGGATGCCCTTTCCCCTCAATGGTCTTAGAGACGAACTGAATTTTCATGAGTTTTGATTTTTTTGTCTTGAATTGTGCATATTGGATAAGGGAGACCCTTTCACCGAAGAGCTAAGCCATTTACATGCTGCCTCCACTAATCTTGCCTTTGAATACCAGTTGTTAAGAAACAACTGGAGGAGAGGGCTATCGTTCTCATGTCCTGCTCGGGACTTGGATTAAATAGGGTCCTGAACAAGATAGGCCTTTGGTCTGATCCAGAAGGACTCTGTTTATGTTCTTATGTACATTGTTGTGGCACTGAAATTCAGAGCTAATGGGTGCAGGTGATAGGACTTCATGCATATAAACTGGTTTTCTACATGGGGCAAGTTTGGAAAACAATGATCCATTAGGAACTGAGCCTCAAAGGGGTTCACACTTGATACACAAGGGTCCACCCCACCACCTACATTTCCTGCCTCCAGTGATCCATCCCCATTAGACTTCCTTCTATGCAAAACTTACTCTCATGACGCAGGGGAGGAGGCAAAGTTAACTTATATGGAGTAACTTGTCTGATCTCATATTTAAAATACTGAATTCTTCAGAACAGGTCCATGCAACATGTCCATTTCATCAAGGATCCTGGAAAGTAGAATTGAGCCAATGCTTCTCTGCTTAATAGATTGAGCCAGAGGCCATTGAAAATGCCATTTTCAAGGGTCCCTGGTGGGAATGAGCGTTTCTAAGCATTATCCAATGCTTGGAATACATTAAACGCTGAATCAAAATATGTAAATCACTTTAAATCAATATTTTGAAACTGAATAGCGAAAACTCTAAGAGTGTGATACATCAATCAAAAAGCACTATTTGGACTATGGCTAGGATTGTCTACATATATTTTGGCTCTAGCAAACATATTGGTTTTCCTAGTTAGCCTATAAAATGTGCCCTATTATTGTTGAATGATATATTTTCAATAAGACGTGCAGGAGATTTAGAAATCCCAGTGTGTGGTGTTTGAGGTCAGCAGCTCTTATTCCATGAACTAACAAGAGAATTCTTTTTTGCTCAGTGTTTACACTGATTGCTGAGTGTGAGCACACACACACACACACACACACACACACACACACGTATATTACATCTCTTCCCCCCTCCACTCTTCCCCGAGTAATCCCAACTTCCATATTTGCTGAATTCCTGAATTTTTCACTTTTAAAAGTCATCTTCCTTCCATACACTTTTTTTGGTTTTAGACCATTTAAACATACATAACATTGCTGAATTAATAAATATAACATGGAGACCTGATTCCTCCTCCCACTTATGTTTATACTTAATTTGATTTATAATCCATCTTTCCTTCCAGGAGGTCAAGACAGTGTACATGAATTGCCCACTCCCATTTTACTTACACAACAACTTGTGAGCGATGCTAGGCTAAGCAATAGTGAATGGCCCAAATACATTCCATGGGCATCATGACTGAATGTGGGTGGACCTGGATCTCCCTGGTCCTAATATGGCAGTCTAATGACTGTACCATAGTGGCTTTTTAAGCAATCTAAAAGTACTTGCAGATTCAGCCCTTATGGGCAAACACAGAGAAAATCAGGCAATGTGTTGCTTCATTGATTTAACTGGCCTCTAACTTTCTCTGAATACAACCCATTGGCTTGGATTCTAATTTTTCTAGCTTCTGTAAATGAAACAGTGTTTGAATTCATGTAGTGGGATCTGTACTGGCAGTGACTGACCAGGAACGAGACCTTGTGGTCATATTGGATAGCTTTATGAAGATGTTTGGCCTAGTGTGTGGCAGCTGTGAAAAAGGCAAATTCTATGCTAGGGATCGTTAGGAAAGGAACCTGGCAATATCATAATGGCATTATAGAAATCTATGGTATGACCATTATCTGTAAGGTGTGACTTCTGTTGCTGCATCAGTACTAGACAGTGGTTGCAAAGGGGTGCTGTTCATATCAGCACCCTGGTGACATAGATACAGCCACAGATCAGCCACAGAGATAGTAATTGGATTTCTTACCCAGCCTGCACCATAAAAACACAGGATGGTTTACAACAATATAGAAAAATATTCAATTCAGATTGTGTGCACACTGATCCCTTGTGTCAAAAAATTTCAATTCAAAATCATTTATGGTTGTCCTCCACATGCTGCTTTCCATCCAGTGATGGAGGAAGCCTCTTGGGTGCCTGTGGCGGCACACCCAGGAGTGGGGCGAGCCGCCATAGGGGCTGGGTGCACCACGGGGCCTCCGGAGTCTGCCTGCCTCCTCCCACTCAGCTGCCCTACAGCTGGGGGGAGGCAGTGGGTGGACCGTTTGGGCAGCGGTGAGTGCCGCCCGGCATTTTGTCATCTCCCTCAGTGGTGACACCCAGGGTACACCGCACCCACTGCACCTCCCTTTCTCCGCTACTGTTTTCATATAGATTGATTGCAGAACCTGTTGTCTACAAGGGTGTGTGTGTGTGTTAAGGGTAACCCCTCACTTGACTGGGTTATCACCCACTTTTTTTCATTGCACATCCCCCATGTGAATGAAGAAAGCATTTCATTGCACATCCCCCATGTGAATGAAGAAAGCAATGACTGTGACCTTGGTGTACAGCTGACCGCAATGCCACAATGCACAGATGAGTCCAATTGCTAGGACTGCATCTGTTTTAATCTTTTTTCAAATGGACACATTGCAATAATATCTTTATTTTTATTTTAGAATGAAACCAGTTTATCAAAAAGTGCTTTTCAGGGGCAAAAAAATATGTCCAATAGTTCAAAATTGAGTGTCGAACACACACACACACACACACACACACACACACACACACACACACTGCATTGATTCTAGAATAAAATATCACGTGTGCACAGCCTCTGTTAAAAAAAACACAATCAGAAAAACAGGTGTGTGTGTGTGTGTGTGTGTGTGTGTGTGTGTGTGTGTATCACATGCACATCAGGTGTCAAAGGGCAGGGTAAATAAACAATGTGAATAGATTATAATAAGTAAGGGAGGAGAGCTCAGCTACACCAATAAAGATTTTTCATTTTATATGGTTTTTTAAAAAAATGCCAAAGAGATTTGAATTCTGAATAAAAGAAATATTGGCATTGTCTCTTGCTGTCAAGACGTCTTGTGCCGCATACTTGCCTCTGAAGCTACTTGGCTCTGAAGGCCCCAATGTGACCTTCTGATCAGTTGTCCTGTCCCCCCAAATCCTTCTATAGTTGGCAACTGGTTCCTTCTCACACTCCTCCTGTATATAATGGACAGCGTGTAATTAAAGTACAAAAGGGTGTGGGTGGGTGTTTAGACTTTCTGCCTTCAGGGCAAATCCACTAACCTTCACAGAACCATTAAAAATGACTGAGGTGGGTAATATTATGAAGGTGGCATTCATGATCGTCATTGTTCCCTCTCCATGCCAGGCCAAAGGTTATGCTCTCCTTTTTTAATGCTTGCTCCCATTTCCCTCCAAATAGCTGCACCATAATTCTCCCCACCCTTGAACGCTGCCTTTGGTCTGAGGCCCCTAAAGTTCACCGTCTCTGTGGCTGCCTTGTGTTTTTCTTCCTTCCATGAAAGCCTATTCTTAGCCTCTGTAAGGGGTTTGAGGCGCATAAGCTTATGAAACTGTGGCAGCTGTAACAGCCTTGAAGAGGGTACAATAACTACTGTACAGCTGCTACAATGTTCTTAAGCATTTGCTGCAAGCTGGTTTAAGCCTGTCCTTTTTCTTTTTCTTTTTCCTTTTGGTAAAAGATACCTGTTACCATGCTCCTAATTAGCTTACTTGCTATTTGGAGAAAGCATCACTGGTTTTTCTATCATCCAGTCTTTATTAAGTGAGCTGTTGCTGAGACGAATAGGGTTCTTTATAATGATGAAGTCCTTTTTACGCTTATTAGTCCTTAAAGCAAGCCTCTTCTTATAGAACAAAGTTGCCTTTTTTACCCCTTCAGACTTACAGTAGGAACAAGTAAAGCGGATTTTTTCCCCCTCTCTTTCTCCCCCTCCTGTGCTGAAGTATTTTATTAAAAGTTTTAGTGGCTGCACTAAGCGTAAGGTGCCTGCGCCTTTAATCATTTTCATCTTTAAAATAGAACCTTATATTTTTCACATCTTCAGCTGTCCCGGAGGGCAGCTAGGCCATCCTTAACAACATTAATTTCTCTTTATGACAGGGCTAGTGCTGCCCCAGGTCTTCAGAACTGCCTAAAATGTCTGGAAAAGTAGATAATGAAGAGGATATTAGAATTGTAAACAAGAACAATTTGGTAATAAAAAACATATATTTTCTCAGTAGGACTTTGGGCTTTAACACCGCAGCAGCAAAAGTGTCATGAGTTGTAATTTGTTGATGGCCACTGCACATTCGTTACTGTGGGAGCACAGGCAGAAAGAACAAGTCCAATCAACACTGCATTCAAGAGGATCTAAAAGGGATCATCTCAATTTACTTGTTGCTGTTCACTTGTTTTTGCTTGTTTTTAATCACCACCTTACCCTACAAATGGGCAGCATCTCTGACGATTGCTAATGTAGGCTGGTTTCAAATGCCCAAGACATTGGGGATAGAAACACACAGTTTTTAAAAAGAGAAAGAAATTGGCTATGTGAATGACTTTTCCCAATCCCTGGAAAAGATTAAGGAAGATCTTTGATATGTCTGAGTTCATTAAGAAGGAAGCAAAACAGGGAATGAAAACCCAGGTATCTGGCAGTGATACACACACACACACACACACACACACACACACACACACACATTCTCTCTCTATAGGCTGTGTACACACTGTTTCTTCAAAGCACATTCAGAAAACATCCTTTCCCTCAAAGAATTCTGGGCAATGTAGTTTTTTAAGGGTTGCTGGGAATTGTGACTCTGTGTGAGACAAACTACAGTGCCCAAAATACCAGAAAAGGTATAGTGTAAACACAGTTTCTCCATTCCTGCCCCCATCAACCTTTTGTGGACAGGGTTTAGAAATTTTATTTTCCAAAGAACAGAATACAGTATGCGAAGAATGTGGGAGACAGAAGTGATAAGCCTTATAATTTAAGAGGACACCAACTCAGGGCTATCTCACTATCTTAAGGTGCAACCTGGAAAAGGGTGCTGTGCTTAACCTCTCATCTGTATTTTTTGTGGTGGTGGTGGTTGCTTGACATTAGAGTACAGCAGTGAAATCCAAGAGATACATCTTTATAATACATTATAATTTCCAGGTTGTTGATTCCCTTTGTAGTTTAAGCCTTATAGTTACTGTACCCAGTGGATGGCTCATGTTTTACGATCTTTAGCAACCATTTTTTTCACTGAGTGGATTAAATATAAATAGACTTTAGGTTTATTGAAACATTTTGCTGATGGTTATACACACATACTGCATACATACATGTTGCAGATGCAATATACAAGTTTTATTATATAGTCACAGACCTAGTTAAAAATGTGCATGCAATTATAGTTCTCTCACTCAGTGTGTGTTTACAATGGCAACATTTGCACCCCAAGAAAACACTTGAATGGTAGCTCTTAAATATTTCAAGCTTTTATGTATTATCTGAGTATCCTACATTTTCTCCAAGAAACGCAGGGCAGCATATGCAAGTCCCCCATTTTATTCTCACAACCACAGCTGCATGGCTGAGTTGATATTTGAACCTGGTTCTCCCCAATTCCTGGTCCACCTCTCTAACCATCACCCCATGCTGGTTCTGATCTTTTCATGAAAAATTCACAGATCCTTAAGTGACACAAACAAAATGAAGGAAAAACATACATATACATTTCCAGATTAGGGACCTTCACTGGTTTATATTTTTCACCACACAAATATTCCAGAAGGAAACACCTGAAAATTCACTAGATTGTGAATCCTAAGCATATTTGCTTGAAGCAAAATTCCATGGGCTCCAACAAGATCACACCTGATGAGTGTGCAGCTTATAAAAACTTGCTAAAGCATATTGGTTAGCCCTTTTTTGGTCAGAATTCATCCATTTTCTCTCCCTGTTCAGGACAATAGCATCTTTCCTTCTTTCCTTCCTTCTTTCTTTCTCTTTCTTTCTTTCTATTAAAAAAAATCAAATTATTTTCTCAGCAAATCCGCTGTGCAGCTACTTTGCTCCAGTGTTTTCCAAGGAGCTGGAGACGAGGGCATAGATATCACTTTAAGGCTTGGTGGGATCACTCCCAAGACAGAGCTCACTCAGCCTTGATACAAAGTGAAAGGCTAAAATGAGTGCTCTTCTATTATTTAGGCACCTGTCCATAGGCTGGAAGAAATCCCACTTGTGCAGATTTAGCCAGAGAAAGCAGAGATAACCACCCTGCTTTCTGCAGCTAATAAGATGTGAAGGGGAAGAAATAATGAGTATTGCACTGTATTTTCTGTTGTTTTGTTCTGTCTTTCTCCCTTGCTTCCCCCACCCGCCAGGCACAAGGCAGAAAGGAGCAATATTCTCTGAACGCTGGCAGTGATTCCAGTCATTTTAAAATGAAAAGGGCTATTTGTTTCCAAATTACAGTAGCCACTGGAATGCATACATCTAGAGCACCCAAATCTTCATTTTGTGAAATAAAATTACTTGTCAGTAATTTGCTCACTGCTCCCATATCCCCGCCCAGCTGGCTGGTCAGAAGCTATCAGATAGCTTGCAGCTGCCAGCTGAAGCTGGGCCATTTTTTTTCTCCACCAGGACAGGCAGTTAGTTAGTAGAGCCATCAGTGTGGCATCTGTCATCCTGCTAGGCCCAAATTGTTTTCTATGATGGATGTCACAGTCTGTATGATCAAAATAGGAGCCCTGCTGCTTTTAATTGCAAAATCGGAGTACTTGCACATTTGTTATTATGCGGAGGTTATTACCTCACACAAAATGAATTAACAGGTGAAAATAATTGATGAGAAGAGTCTTGGGATTTTTAGCCTCTTCAAAGAGACTTTGTAATTATGGAATAATGAATGTTCTGAGATGGATCTGTGGGGGGCAGCATGAGACCACCAAAGAGCTCTTTAGATTGATGATAAATTCTCTGAATTCTACTGTAATACCGCTTAAATTTACTTAGCAATTAGTTTAATAGGCCTACATGATTCATGATAACATAGTGAGAATTTTTAAATAAGTTTGCTTCATCCATCTATAAATTAAGCCGCTTACCTCAGCTTTCTTCCCAAGGTGATAGAATATCTTAACTAATCAGACTTCAGAAACAAAGATGATGTTGGACAAGGGATTTGGGTTACTGGAATATATTTCCGTGTGAATGCATTGCAGCTTGCATCTTAAAGCTGCTACAGCTGAAACGAATTTTCATGACTTTCGTCCTTATCACCAAAATTTGCATGCTTTCCGTGAGGGAGAATTGTTCACCAAAGAGCTCAGCAAACTAACTGCATGGAAACGAAAAGTGTTTCTCTGCTTTTTCTCCACACCTTGGCTCATAATCAAAGCAAAAATTAAAAAAAACCACCTATGTAAATGTTGATGTTCAAAGGTTCTCGGGGTTTATGCAGCCCCCAGGTACTGGTGCACAGTACAGTTAAGTAGAGTGACGACTTGTGCATTGCTAAAAGAAGGAAAGGCATCATGAAAAAGGACAAAAAGAAGGCACTGCTTTGCATACTATTTCAGTATACAAATAGATAAATATAGATGCACATTTTGAAATAATTACTGTAATTTAAATCAAGACACTATGCATCTGACCATACTGAATAAGACTATAATTAGGAGACTTGTGTGCTTGGTCTGTCAAACCATTGCTGGGCAACTTCAAGGCCCATTCTGTTATCCCTTCTTTAAACCAGACTTACTTTTCTTATTAAATTTATATCTCACCTTTTCCTCCAAGGAGCTCAAGGTGACGTACACACTTCTCCCTCTGTCCATTTTATCCTCGCAACAACTCTGTGAGATAGGTAAGAATTAGTGGTCATTTGAACCCTGCTCTTCCATGTCTTGGTCCATGTCATGGAGTACTTGGACACAGAGGAATGGTGAGAGGAACCAGCTGGGGAACCTCCAAGGGAAGAAGGCTCAGAGCAAGGGGATTGTGATGGGACAATGATGAGTGGTCAAAGGGAGAAGATGGAGCAGAGTGGGAGGAGGAGGTGTCAGGTGCTTAATGAGCTGGAGAAATCTGTGGCAGAGAGAAGTCCAGGATCAGAGACAGAAGTGGAAGCAGGAGAGGAGGCCATTGGGGTCTCTCCCTTCTGCTGTGACAAGCTCCCAGAACCAGGAGAGGCATGAAAAGGATGGAAGAGAAGTTAGCTTGACACAGGCTCAGTCCGAGATTGCTTGAGATAAACCCTGGAGAGCAGCTGTGGGGAGGCAGGGACCTTCAGTCTCAGCAACTGCTTCATGGGGCAAGACCATGCTGGAGATGAGTTGCTGTGTTCATTAGGCCTGACATTCCTCTGCAGATCCTGCTTTTTCTAATAAAGAGTTAACTCCAACTTGCTTGGTGTGATTTACTGTTGGCTTGCTCCTGTCAGTCCAGCACTGTAACCAGCACACCATGCCAGACAGCCCTTCAAATGAAGGCCATAGTCTCCTGTCAGCTCTTCAAATAGAAGGCTGTCCCCTTAAAATACAGCACAAAAACCATGTCCACGTTGGGTCCTAGATTGGTGGGTGAACCAACTGGATATGTCTGCTTTCACAGGCAAGACATTTTCTGTAATAGAATATGTGGCCATGCTACAGCTCAGGGCAGTTCTTGAGCCTTGGCAGTAAAAAAGGTACCCCGTACAGGCCAGTCTTGACAGACTCTAGGGTTGTGCGCCCATCTCACTCAAGAGGCCGGGGGCCAGCGCTGTCTGGAGACACTTCCGGGTCACGTGGCCAGCGTGACATCGCTGCTCTGGCAAGCCAGAGCCGCACACGGAACACCGTTTACCTTCCCGCTAGTAAGCGGTCCCTATTTATCTACTTGCACCCGGGGGTGCTTTTGAACTGCTAGGTTGGCAGGCGCTGGGACCGAACAACGGGAGCGCACCCCGCCGCGGGGATTCGAACCGCCGACCTTTTGATCGGCAAGCCCTAGGCGCTGAGGCTTTTACCCACAGCGCCACCCGTGTCCCTTACTTACTTACTTGCCTTGGCAGTAAGAGTGTACAATCCCTGATCTTGCCTGATCAAATTCAGTGGAACTTTAATCTTAAAAAGCAACCATGTTTTAAAATGTTTGTTTCCAATAGCTCTTGGAAAAACCAAGTAAAGTCAGCTTATAATAATAGAATCAGATAACTGTGGAGTTGGAAAGGACCCCGAGGGTCATCTAGTCCAACCCCCTGCAATGCAGGAATCTCAACCAGATCCTACATGACAGGTGGTCATCCAGCTCCTGCTTAAAAACCTCCAAGGAAGGAGAGTCCACCATCTCTCATGGGAGTTTGTTCTACTGTCTAACAGCTCTTACTGTCAGAAAGTTCCTTCTGATGTTTAGTCGGACTCTCCTTTCCCAAACAAAGCTCATCCAGTTCAAAACTGATAAATTATCTGATTACTGATACAGTGGTACCTCTGGTTACGTACTTAATTTGTTCCGGAGGTCCGTTCTTAACCTGAAACTGTTCTTAACCTGAAGCACCACTTTAGCTAATGGGGCCTCCCGCTGCCACCTCATTGCCGCCGTGTGATTTCTGTTCTCATCCTGAAGCAAAGTTCTTAACCCAAGGTAATATTTCTGGGTTAGCGGAGTCTGTAACCTGAAGCACCTGTAACCCAAGGTACCACTGTAGTTTCATTTTATTTGTCCCCCATTAACTTTTTTATGATTGACCTTACATTTTGTAAACCAAGGCACATTCTTTATTTATGTTGTTAGGGGTCTGTGAGGGTTGGATGAGTCTCGGAAGACATTGGGTGCATCTATAGCACACACAGTAGTGTTGTTGATGATGGTGATGATGTCATGGGCTGGCTGGATGGAGAAGGAACCACCAGGGGAAGAAGGCTCAGAGCCCAGGGATTGGTGGTGGGATGACGATGAATGGTCAGAGGGAGAAGAGGGAGCAGACTGGGAGGAGGAGGTATCAGAAGCTGAAGAGGTAACAGGGTTTAGTGAGCAGGAAAAGGCTGTGGCAGACAGTAGTCCAAAATGCAGAGGCAGAAGCAGAGGAGGGAGGGGTCAGGACACAGAATGGAGCCTGGCTGCTGAAGAAGCCAGGGAATCTCCTCAATCTTCAGTCCTCGCAATGGCCTCATTGGAGCAAGACCTACAGTGGTACCTCTGGTTACGAACTTAATTCGTCCCAGAGGTCTGTTTGTAACCCAAAACCACTCGTAACATGAGGCACGCTTTCGCTAATGGTGCCTCCTGCTGCTGCTGCGCTGCCGCGCTGCCGGCGTGCGACTTCTGCTCCCGGGGCAAAGTTTGCAACAAGGGGCATCTACTTCCGGGTTAGCGGAGCTCATAACCCGCAGCGTTTCCAAGGAGGACGGTACATAACACGAGGTTCCACTGTACTAGGAAGAGTTGCTGTGTGCACTACTTTGGTTTCTTTGAATAAGAGTTAACTTCACTGACACCGGGTGTTTTACTGCTGACCTTCCCCTGGCTCCACTTAGGTGAATGGGGTTCAGCCAGGCAGGCAGGGCAGCAGTGAGGTTGGGACCATGTGAGGTTGGGACCAGCAAGACCTCCAGATTGGCATCAATGGTCTTGCTAAAGCACCTATGTAGGCCCCATCTCACTGCCCCGGTCTCATCCAGGTAAGCAGCAGAGATGCTGGTGTCAGGAGGGTAACTCTGTGGCCACCCACATCACACCACACAGGGCAAGGATACATAGGAAAATATATATACCAAAAGAAATGTGCACTAAATGTTGACGAATTTTCATGAGGACTATAATTACATAAACACTGGTGTAGAAATGTGGCAATTTGAAATTGGAAAAAAGGAGAGGCTCAGAGAAATGGGCAGATTTGTCCATCCTTATACACCACACTGCTATGGTGTATCAAGTAATGACAACGTCACTGCAGGAACACTGACCAAGTTTGCGTCTTTTGCACTAAGCTCAAAATTCTGGAGCGGCTCCACAAATAACGACCCAGTCATAAGACTGGGTCCAGATTAAGCTAGATCGAAAATCAGCACTAAAGTGAGGCTCTTAACCCTACCCTAATATTTGCTCCGGAAAGTGGTCAAATGATTGTAGAAGTGAATAGTTTGGCATAGATCTATTGAATTCTAGAAGACTGTAGCTTCAATACATATACCTCCTTTAGGTTCTCCCAAGGATTTGTGTGTGTACCCAGCAGGCTATTTGACTTTTTCCTTTCAACAATAGCCCCACCCCATGCTGCATCACAAACTGCTTTGAAACTCCCTGAGTTATATAATCAAAAGCCCAGCTGGGGACATGGAGCTAGCTGCACAGTTCATCACACCGTGGCCTGTATCAGAATTAGATTGTTTACCTTCCAAAAACTTGATTTTTCACATTAAGGATGCAAGCCTATGCACACTTAAAAAACAGTGTGAACATGTATAAGATTGTACAGTAAGACTGCAGTATGTACTATACATGCTGACAGGGGAGTCAGTCCCATTGAACTCAGTGGGATTTATTTCTGAGTAAACTCACACAAAATCTCTTATCAGACTGACTCTGGTCACATGAAAAGCACATTAGAAATGAAACTAGTTGAAGCATAGGGTGGTGGTTTTTAATGGACATCAGTTTAATAAATAAAGTGCATAGTGAACCATTTTCCATATAGATCTTTAATCAGACGCTGCAGGTACAATCCACCAAGCCCAGTAGCAAGTGCCCTGCATGTTGTTGACATACAGGATATAGTGAAACAGCTCTGGGTAACTGATTAATTTGCAAGGCTTGGAATCTAATTTATTTTTGGTTACTACTGTTATTCTACATATCCAGCAGTGCAATCTGTATCAGATCTCTCTTCAATTCGTATTGTCAGGGAAAGGAATTTGAAAGATAGAGGGAGAGAGAGGTTATTAATTAGAATGTGTGTGTGTCTCTCCCACAGTTGATAGTTCATGTGGAGCTTTATTGCTAATTTACAATTCTTTTACAAGCTTTCACCACACCCAATTTGTGTATTATTTATTACCTTCATACATTCTAGAAATATCAGAGAGATCAGATATAGCCAGACCCATGTACAATTTCACACATATATATAAACACCAAAAAAATTGAGCATTTTTGGACTGAATTCTATACACTGTGATAAAAAGAGCCTTGGATGGTTTACCAATAATTATGTACAACACACTATCGGGATGAAGTGGCACGATTCATGGGACTAGAGCACTCAATCTTCAGTTAATTCCTTTTATATTCCATCCTTTCCCCCCATGAACACACCATTAAAAAAGAAGAAGAAAAAAGCCTGCCACCAAAAACATCTTTGCCGTTTCGGCTCTACTGTAGCTACAATTTTTACATCAAGACGTTTTGTCTCTTTCTCCACATCACACATTCCTTTCAAATTTACTGTCAGTGTTTGGTATTAAAAGTATTTAATATCAAAGAGATTCAGAAGCAAAAAAATAAAATAAAACCCCAGAAGATACAGAGCACACAGATATAATAAATGCAAGACAAGTAGTGGATTGCCCCACATGTGAAGCGGACTGTGGTAACTCATATCAGGCTTCCTGTCACTTGCTGAGACATTTTTCATAAACCCTCACACGCTTGCATTTATCTTCAGTATAAACCCCAAGATGAATTCTCCAAAGACATTAACAATAGATAAATGCTTATTAAACAAAACAGTCTCTTCCAGCATAACTATAGAATCAGTATTAAAAACAGTAAGATGTCCAAGGACTTAACTGAAACGATGCCTTTTGGAGAGATACCCTCTGCTGCTTTCCCCCCTTTTTAAATATGCTACGTACTTACAATTAAATAAACATGAACTGAAACACAACCAAAAAGCTAGCTGTCCTTTTGACCATTTGATTCAAAGGGTACAAAAGAATATAATGAATACCACAGTGGCACTAAAATATATAGAGAGAAGGGGAGGATGGGATGGGATTATGGAGTAAAAAGGAATCAGGTATATTATATGAAAATTGTCATGGTGGTCCGTTTTCATCATGCAAAACTTTTCATTATAAGCACACTGTAGTGCAGCTTGTAAATTTAATGAAAGAACCAAAGAATGGACAACTTTCCTCTGAAAAACAAATTCTGGATATATTTCCAACCTAGGAATCTCCTGTACTTTCTTCCTATTTGAAACGGCATCTTTTAAACAAACAGCAGCTATGAAGAGGTTTGCAAAAGTTCTTGCAAAAAAAGAAACCATCTCCCTACCCTCTTTCTTGCTTTTTTTGGTGCTAAAAGTAAATGCAAATGTTTGCAGGGTCCCTGTCGTTATATGAAGAAAGAATATCTTTATGAAAAAAGACCCATGGTTTATAGCTACATATTTGATGTGCTGTTTAGCTATCATGGAGAAGGTGAGGTGGGCAGAATAAATAGAAGGGTCTCTGAATTATTCATAGAGCAATGTAAAATATTGGGGTGGTTATGGTTTGTGAAACATTGAAAGGAGCCAGCAATTGCAGCCCTCGGAAATGCTGTGCAAAGTTGCATGGGTAATGTAATGAGGATGCAGATTGCTCTTCTCTGTTCTGGATGATGTAAGAGCTCCTGCATTACGTATCACCTTGCTGCAGAGCTGCCCTCATTTGATAATTGAACAAAACTGGTTTCCAAGACTGCTAGTCCTTTGTTAGCACACGTTGGTAATACCCCATAGGAGCCCCACATTCTGATGATGTATTAATGTAATACATCATCAGAAGCAGATGCCATTCCAGTGATATATTAGTGTAATACAGGAGAATGAGCCTCACTGATGATGTATTTAGTTTGCGTGAGATGACATTGTCCGGGGAAGAAAGGGTCCAAGAAGAGATTCATTTGTAATAGCAAAATGAAGTCAGCTAGTGCTCAGTAAGAAGAAAAAAGAAAGAAAGAAAGAAAGAAAGAAAGAAAGAAAGAAAGAGGATGTATTTCTGGTTCAGGGTAAGTAATGTGGGCCTGAATTTGCATTCCTTGAAATATTCCTGGTATTACAAAATAGTAGTATTATTACCTTTGGTTTATTATAATTCCAACATAGGCAAGAATAAGTCAACACCCCCCCTTGACTTAAATTAAACCATTAAGAGCTGCTCTGCTATTTTAAAGGGAATTGAGGCTATTTGTTTATAAACTGCCTTTTGCCTTACATCAATGTGAGAATGTGAGTGTACTGCCTACCAAGGACTGAATAGCTTTTCAGTCTCGCCACCTTGAATGGTAACTCCATCCAAGCACCAAGCCTCGGAGCCGTATTAAAATTTGGACTCTACACACACACACACACACACACACGTAACCAAACAAAGTCCAGAGCAAGGCCAAAGCAAAACCTAAACACTAGGGCGGGTGGGTGGGTGTTGGGCGCCTCAAAGTCAGGAAAACCCCACAGCATCACGCCGCCACCTTTTATAGGCCCCCCTCGATCACACCACCACTTATGATTGGCCAACAGGCCCTGGCACGATCGTGGAGCCGATACATGGGACTCGGGATCAAGCCCCACCCCTCCATGGATGAGTGGGGGGCACCTATAGCCCTTGCTCAATGCGGACCCTCAATTAAGAGGATCCAATTACTTCAGCTCATCTAATAACATGCACATCTTCATGTGCAAACAGTGAGTACTTATTTAGGACTTAGTGCATATTTAGTACGGGTGTAAGAAGGCATTAGTTTCCATTCTGACCCATATCAAATGCAGTGCTGTTTCTATTCCGCTGCAGTTCGGCTTTAAACAAAAGCTGCACTATCCACCTTGCTGTCTGCTGTGCCTGAATTTTGCATAATTAATTACATTATCACCAAGTTATCCCACACCATTCCTTTCAATGCAAAGCTCATTCATTTCCATGCAAAGAAAATGCATTGTAAATTGTGGGGGAATTCATCAGTTATGTCCTACTTGCAGACTGAAAACAACAACAAAAGTAAATACCTATATATGGTGGCTACTGTATGAGAAAGAGAGAGAGAAAATTAATCAAAGACATGGCTTCTTCCTGTCCATTTTTTCTTTGACACATAAACACTCGTATAAATTCTTATTACTTCAAATATTTTAAAACACTCATAAAATTTCTAACCGTCACTGTAGAGATAAGTGGCATGGTAATGTCTGAAAAATAAAAAAATGAGAAAATGCGCTGAAAACAAAAGACACCAGATATTTGGAGCATGATTCTTCCACTGGAGCAATTTTCTTCCATTGCTTTTAATGAAACTTAAGTGTGCTTAAGTTTTGCGGATCAGCCCCCCTCCCCCGTGTGTTTTATATGTATTTCATAATTTTAAAGGGCTGATCCATTTTGCTTCATATTTGTTGTGAGGTAGGGGAGGTGGAAGGACAAAAAAAGAAGGAAGCATACACAGGAGATCAAATGTTTACAACATAAAACTAAAAAAGGTATTTTATGCAATGAAAAAGTTACTGCTGGCATTCTCACAGCATCTGATTGCATCATAAATAAAACAGTAGAACTAGTCATCCCAGACATACGATGTATAGAGAACCTGGCTGGAAGGCCGGTGAAGGACTTAGAATTATGATCTCAGGCCCCCTAGACTGGTGAAGCTTGGACATGGAACAAAGTGATATGTTCAATCACTGCAGAAGGATGGGGGAAGGAGAAAGGAGACACGAGCCAGTTTTATAGCATCTTCTGGCCAATGTATTCTATGTCAACTGCACAACAGTACCTTGCTCATGTGACAAATGAACTGGTATGCCCAGCAGAAGAGAACAAGAGGGAAACAGAAGGAAGGATGCTTAGAAAATTGGAAATAAGCATGGGAGGAAACTGCAAAACAGTGGGGGGGGGGGGGAATGGTTGTGGACAGTGGCTAATTTCTATCTACAGTCGGCTTCAAAACCAAGAAATCTAGCATTCATAGAGAGTCACAGCCAATTGGTTTTTGAAGGTGTTATAGAAGCTTGAACCCTTATAGAAAGGGTTGGATGCAGCCCTCCAGAACTGTCTACCTGGCTTTTGGAACTATCTCCAACTCTGTCTTACAAAGTTTTCTGTAAGCATGACATGAAGACATCAATCCATGTAGGAATCCCTTGCAGATGACCACAGTGCCTGGAGACAGATAGGTAGTACACCCATAGCAGTGATCAGAGGAGGAATGACCTCAGGGAGGAATACAGAGAGATGAAATAACATGGTTCATCTGCAACAGCACAACCAGACGCCTTCATCTGCCCCAGCTGCAACTAAACATGTCTCTCCCATATCGGTCTCTACAGCCACAGTAGGAGCTGTAACATCCCAACAGTTTGACTTCACCCCATCTCCTGACACAGACAGATGACAACCAACCTGAGGGTTATTTTGGAGGGTTGCTTCCAGATCTGTCTGGACATATTTATCCTGATCTGCTTGCATGAACTTTGTGGAGAGGCTAAGACAATGCTGGCTATTTATTGATCACTTGTTCTGATTGTTTGTAGGGAGGTTGCATGGCATTGCATCAGGCAATTGCTACCCCACACTTTCAAATTCATTTCCCCATCACTTTGCATTGAATTATAGAACTGTAATTCTATATTGGAATTGGAAATTCTATATTGGAGTTGGAAAGGACCTCAATGGTCATCTAACACCAAACCAGCTTTAATTGCATGGCTAGAATTTGCCAGTACTGTATATGACTGAATCCTGCCCAAATGTATCACCTTTAACTTTTGTTCTAATTTGTTTTATCTATTTTAGCAGAGGCAAAAAACAGGTTTGTGGTTTCATCTTTGGATGGCATGTGCTGGTGTAGCTCTTTGGAGTCAGTTACCGGTGAAAAGGAGAGGCAGAACTCCAAATGAGCTGGGGATGACGTGCTGGAGCAAAGAGGCTCAGAGGATGGCTTTTTGCTGTCCTTTGAATCCAGTGTTGTGCTTATGGAGGACGCCAGATCCTCTTGTGATGTGAATGGTCTGCAATCCCTTCATCTAGGTTCAGGTTGTATATATGTGTAAAGAAACCATGTATCATAAAGAAACCACAGTCTCTGCTGTGCCTCATTTTATACCTGAAGGAGCATCTCCACCCCCATCGTTCAGCCTGGACACTGAGATCTAGCGCCGAGGGCCTTCTGGCAGTTCCTTCATTGCGAGAAGTGAGGTTACAGGGAACCAGACAGAGGGCCTTCTTCATAGTGGCGCCCACCCTGTGGAACACCCTCCCTTCAGATGTGAAGGAAATAAGCAGTTATCCTATCTTTAAAAGACATCTGAAGGCAGCCCTGTTCAGGGAAGTTTTTAATATTTAAGACTGTATTATTTTTAACACTTGATTGGGAGCTGCCCAGAGTGGCTGGTGAAACTCAGCCAGATGGGCGGGGTATAAATACATTATTATTATTATTATTATTATTATTATTATTATTATTATTATTATCCCAAAAGGAAACACAGACCCCAGTCAGCACTCCAGCAACCATGTAATTTGACATCGCTTGTGGAGACTGGGATGGCATGTAACAGTATGAAACAATTGCAGTCTAGAAGAAGAAGAAGAGTTTGGATTTGATATCCCGCCTTTCACTCCCTTTAAGGAGTCTCAAAGCGGCTAACATTCTCCTTTCCCTTCCTCCCCCACAACAAACCCTCTGTGAGGTGAGTGGGGCTGAGAGACTTCAGAGAAGTGTGACTGGCCCAAGGTCACCCAGCAGCTGCATGTGGAGGAGCGGAGACGCGAACCCGGTTCCCCAGATTACGAGACTACCGCTCTTAACCACTAGACCACACTGGCTCTAGGTATCTGATGCAGGTTCAGCAGGTGTGTTGCTGGCTTTGGGACTCTTTTTTTCTTTCACTATGCTCTTTGTCTATATTTGTACATACAGAGATAAGTCTCTAATGTGAGCCCTCTCTCTTTCTCTTCCGAGTAAAACGAAATTCTTTAGCACTGCCCCTGAACTTTTCACTGCTCAGAGAAGAACACTTAATAGCATTCTTTAATAACGTATCTCCTATTACAGAACAGATAGAACAGAAGAATGATTTAAAATTAACTTGCAATTATTCAGTATGATATACCACATATTATGAACCTAACATGTAGAGTAAATTAAAAGTATTCAGAATAAATCAGAGCTATAGTCTGAAGCAGGCTTCCTCAACCTCGGCCCTCCAGATGTTTTTGGCCTACAACTCCCATGATCCCTAGCTAGCAGGACCAGTGGTCAGGGATGATGGGAATTGTAGTCTCAAAACATCTGGAGGGCCGAGGTTGAGGAAGCCTGGTCTGAAGCATATCAGGAAGTTCCAATGAATACAGTGGTACCTCGGGTTACATACGCTTCAGGTTACAAACGCTTCAGGTTACAGACTCCGCTAACCCAGAAATAGTATCTCGGGTTAAGAACTTTGCCTCAGGATGAGAACAGAAATTTGCAGCAGCAGTGCGGCGGCAGCGGGAGGCCCCATTAGCTAAAGTGGTGCTTCAGGTTAAGAACAGTTTCAGGTTAAGAACGGACCTCCGGAATGAATTACTGTAAGTACATAACCAGAGATACCACTGTACAGTGTTATGTCTACTTCTGAGTAAGACACTTCAATATTGCTTTCCTATAAATCTTCATCTTCCCTCTTCTTCATCATCAACTTCTTTTCTTTCTTCTCTTTCCCCTTCTCTTCATCTTCTCCTCTATTTCATCCTTCATCTTCTATTTCTCCTCTTTCCTCTCCTCCATCCTTCACGTTCAACTTGGTTTTTCTATAAACAACTCAATTCATTATTGAGAGACTCAAACAGAGTCTTTTACAGGTAAATTGCCAACCTGGTTAAATAATGTTTTGATTATGCAGTTCTAAATTATTGCAATATTTGTACCAATGCAATGCAAGGTGCAAACCTTCCTTATACGGATCTCCCCACCTCCCTTTTGCTTCCTGGTTCCTGAACAAGTGGAAACTACTGCTCACCAAATCTACATGGCCTTTTTTCAACAAAGACTACAAAAAGAAGGAAAGGTTAAGCAGACAGCAGGAGGTGGAGGAAGCAGGATAAGAAGGTACAATATCACCTCCATGCTGTGACAGCCGTGAATCAATTATTCACATACCAATTGGTAATTTAAAAACAAAACAGAACTCTTCACAGCAGCAGGCAAACATAGGAAATGTTTTTCTGCAGACGTCCAACATTTTCTTTTTCTTCAAAACCATATACAAAAATGCAGAGTGAAGAGGAATAACATGGAGAAGCGATAATAGCAGACATAGGATAACATGGGGAAAACCGACAACAGAATCAGAAAGGGTGTATAGGCTGGATGAGGGGGTAAGAAACCTGGGCTCATTTTAGCTTGCATGCAGGGTGCTATAAGCAAATAAATATCATCATATTCTGATTGCAGGTTTTTTCCTTGTTGCAGAACTTCTAACAGGACACAAAACAGTCTGAGGAAAAGATCTGCAAAACTGCTTAGCCCTTTAATATGCATTACAGCCTGGCAGGAATCAGAGGTTAATTTCACGAAAAAGAGACATTGAAACTCAAACCCGCCAAGTGGCCACATCACTCCCTGACCTCTTAGCCCTACTCCCCAAATTTGGAGCCAATTCAGAACTTCTGCACCAGTATGGTCTTTATACTACGTCCGATACACAAGGGAGGAACTGCTTATTCTAAAGTGTCTTCCCCTCCCCTGCATCAAAATATATTTTTATGTGACTAGTGTATCAAAGGGAAGCAAAGCTAGGAGCTTTGAACATGCATACTTAGCTTAATGATTATTCCAGTCTTGAAGAAGAGCCAAGTGAATGCTTCTGTTCCTTGCTCTTACTCTGTTTGGCAAGTTAGCGTCCGCACACTCCCAGTTTTTACCGTCATAATGTCCATTGCTTGTCTGCCGATTTTCATCCACACCAGCGAATGGAGTGTACAGAAAAGCATCTGGGATGTGCTTTTCTGTCCTTCCCTTCAACCACTGCTCCCTCACCCACCAATATCCTTCTAAATTTTGGGCACGTGTGAGAGTCCTTCTGTACCAGTTTGTACATACCCTTAACAACAACATCCCAAGAAGTGCTCAAGAGCAAATGTTACCAGACTTATCTAGCCAGTTATTCTGTGGGCATACAATAGTATTAGGCAACACAGAGGGTTGTGCTTTTATGCGGGAAGGGCAGAAGTGGATTACCAGGTGATACAGAGCCACTGACTTAGCTTCCCAACAGGTGGGCTTCTGCTGCTTAATGAGGGAAGAGAGGGGCAGGAGACAGGGAGGTTGGTGCAAATGCACCATCAGAGCCAACCCAGTGTTTCTGCCAGTGTATTTGCACCACACCAACCTCCCTGCCCCTGCCCTTCCCATAAGCAACAGGACCTGCCTTACAAGAATCTAGGGCTTTGGCTCCACTTCACCTCATAAGCCACTTCTGGGTATGGGCAATATTATTACTATTTAAATATAATACAGTGTACCCTTCAGTTACGTACTCCTCTGGTTACTGAGTTTCAGGTCACTGCATGCATGTGCGCAGAAGAGCTCTGCGCATCGCACGGGTGCACAAAAGCGGCGCTTCTAGCTACGTTTTTTCGGGGTGCCCACGGACCCCCAGAATGAATTAAATTAGTATCCGGAAGGTCCACTGTACTTATGTCTTGTGTAATGTCTCTATCTTTCTCTATATATCTATATATCTATAGATATACATATATACAGTGGAACCTCAGTTCTCGAACGTCTCCATTGACAAACGTTTTGGAACCTGAATGCCAAAAACCTTGAAATAAATGCTTCCATTTTCAAACACGCCTCGGAAGTTGAACGGCTTCTGCTGCGTGTTTTTCAATTTTCTCAATCGAATTTGCCGACAGCCCTTTGCACCTCGGTTTTCAAACATTTTGCAAGTCGAACGGTCTTCCGGAATGGATTATGTTCGAAAACCGAGGTTCCACTGTGTGTGTGTGTGTGTGTATCCTGACATATGTACTGCAGTTACAGTCGCTCATTTACCATGTGGAGAGATCCTGAGTGAATATTTCCTCTGAACTGGACATGTGGCTGCCAGTGGAAATAGGTAGCTTATTGGGGGCTGCCAAAATGGCTATGTTGTGCTTAGGTGAGGAGCAAATGGAAGAATGGGTGTGGCGATAGAGACCTTACAATGAAACATCACCACAAGCACATCACAAACCACATACTCAGAAACTGTGCACATGAGCTTCTAAACCAGTGGTCACTGCAGATGTATACTGGGATGTTATTTTTATTTATTGGACTTTCTGTGGTAAGGGGAAATGCAGATTAAAACTGCCTGGAATTTTATACACCTGGGAGTTCCAGGTAAACGCCATTGATCACAGTGGGACTTAATTCCTGGAAAACACACATAGACTTGCACTATAGAAATGTGATATGCAATGCTTGTATGTACATACTGGGTTTTCCTGTTTCATTTTAAAAGTTTCCCCTCTTTTTTCTTTTCTTTTTTTTTTTACCGAAACAATTATTTTCACTAGATAAAAAATTGCCACACCTCCTACCTCCATCTACCCATCCTGTCCACTCCCTCTTACGTGAAGGTTGACATAAAAAATTTTTTTTAAGGGAAGGCATTAATTCTTCTCCCATCACACAAATTCATCTACCCCCACTTCCATTAAAAGCCTTCACCTTCACAGATATAACAACCTAATTGCATGCTGCAGTGCAAAATGAAATCCTCAAATTATCAAGTGCAAAAATTAGCATTAAAAAATCATAAGACAACAAACAATGGGGCTTTTTATGTGATTTTTGTAATTGCATGAAACTAGTTACTTTAGCAATAATTGTTTGTGCTTCATTAGCATGCAAAATGGTTTTGTAGACTAACCTGAACACAAAAGAAACCATTTGTGATGAGAACTCTGCTTTGTTTAATGTTAGACACCATTGTATTTGCTTTCCTAATATAACAGTTCTAATTAGTACCTAGCAGTCATCCAGAGTTTTTCAGCTTGAACACGCTGAAGGTGACAATTGAGTCACAATTCCATGGCACTCTTTGTCAGCTCCTGTCAAAATATAGCTAAGTCTTCAAGAGTTGTGATCTAAATACTAAAAAAAAGAAAAAGAAAAAAAGTTAATAGTCCAGGACTGGGGGGGGGGGGGGGGGAATCAACTTCAGATAGTTTAAGAAATATATCTGAATAATACCTTGTTAGAAAATCAAGGTTCTTAAAGAGACCTATAGCATCTGAAAACTAAGGCTGCAATTCTTTTTGTGCACAGTCCTGGGGAAAAGCCCCATTAAGAACATCAGAACATAAGAAGAGCCATGCTAGATCAAGCCAAGGGCATATTTATTTATCTATTTATTTTATATACCCCCCTTCATCCCAGACACTTCAATGGTAAAACATTTTTTAAAAAAACAACAACTAAACCCTGTACCTTCAGTGACTAACCAATGGGAATCCCCAAAGCAAGACATGAACACAACAGTGGCCCCTGCCGTTACTCCCCATAACTGGTATCCAGAGCCATGTCACCTCTGATCCTGGGAGGCAGCATAAAGCCATCATGACTAGTAACCACTGAGAGCTTTCTCTTCCAGGCATTTGTCTAATCCCCTTCGAAAGCCACCCAAGCTACCGCTCATTGCGTCAGCTGCCGCTTTCAAACACTCTTCAAGGGCAGACCCACATGAAGTGCATTGCAGCAATCTAACTGAGAGGTGACTAAGGGTGTTTCTGAATGTTTTGAATTGTTTGAATTGTTTCAAAGATTGTTTCCTACCCTAGACTCCTCTCGGATGATTTGCAAGATAGAAATCTATTTGTTATTATCATTATCATTATCATTAAATTAATAATACCATCTCACGGTTACCAGATCCACCTTTTCCCAGGATGATGCCTTTGTAGTGATTTTGTCATCTAACTTGGATTGGTCACCTCTGTTTCTCTCCATTTAACTCATACAGTAGAATAGTCGGAATGGATGAGTGACAACATTTGAAATCAGTTAATCACCAACCTGCAAGCTTTTCAGAGGTGATTATCTGATTGGCTTTGAAGAGCAGAGATTCCTTATTTCTTTCAGGCTTACAGCATGTACCATAATAAAACAGAATGACCATGATTCCACTGTACCAGTATGTTTGAGTCTAGCTTAATTTCTTCACACAGTAGCTAGGATGTAGCCGGGGGTAAACATGAAGGCTCCTGCTGGGGGATTGTCTCCAACACAGTGTCTGCATATGAATAATCCAGGGACAAGTCATGCCAGTAAGCCAGCGCCTGCTTTTCTTCCTGATTATCACAGTGTGAGCTGAGTTGATAGTGTGATGTGTTTTCTTTTCAATAATAGATATGTCTAAGAAACTTGAGATCTCATGGGTTAGCCCATATATTGACTCATAGATAACAGACGTACGTATTGTCTAAAATGGTAGAGGCCTATTGGGTGGGTGATAATTCTATGCCCAGAGCTGAAGAACAGAGTAGAAACTTTTGTGCACAGAAGCAGCTGCTTTTCAGAGTCTGAAAGGGCTTCTTGTATATTGTAGAAAGCTTTCATGTTGAGAAAAAGCTCTCAATGTGAAAATAAGGGCCTGCTACTCTGACAATGTATTCAGCATAGGGAAGCAGAGATGACCACTTGATCATCAACCAAAGAAGACATGCACTATCCAAAAATGAGGGCACAGGTTTCTGTAATATTTGCATATGCTAATTTATAGATGCAATTTCATAAGTAATAATGTTGAATTAAATAGAAATGCACTACATGTGCATGTCATAGGAATGGACATACGGAACATCCCCGTACATTCAAAAGAAAGAATTCTCTATTCACATGAAATTTGATGCATATCCACCCAAGCTTTATGCAGTTTTTGACCATATCCAAAATTTGCTATTCATGTTGAAAACTTTTAGTAATAAATTAATGAAGTTTAAGTGTCAAGCATCAGAAGAATTTGATTTCCACTTTGCATAGCTACACATTGGTCGCATCTCGGTTTAAGCAAAACCTAGTAAACAAAATAGTATTATTCAAGGTTTTGCCTCTAAAAATATTGTCAAGTATATTTCTTCAGCCCAGCTCATCTTTAGCACTTTGGGCAATATTTATTCCACCTACTTGGTTTCTCTAGTCAAATAAATCAACACTGGAATGTAGATCTCTCGGTGTAAAGGTGAAGTAGTGCAGCATATTCTCATCAAAAAATGATATCAGGTTTGTTTGACAAGATCTATTTTCCATTACGGACTGATGCTTGGCATTAATTATCCTTTAATTCTTTGGTGATTGCACTTATATTTTATCCTTGTCCATGATTTTACCTAGGATCAAACTCAAGCCACCTAATCTGTAGTGGTCCAGGTCATTCCAGCTTACCTATTTATCTATATACCTATCTATATATTACGGGCACAACATTAGCCTTATTCCAATTCCCTTGAAAGCAATTCTGCATCTTGATAGTTAATGCGAAAGTATAAGTCAAACATATCCCTGAAAAGAAAATGTTGGACCATGGGAGAAAAATTCTCCTAGGCTTTCATTGCTCCCTACTCCAGAAAGCTCAGCTCTATCACTTACGCCTTCACAATACCCAAGAAACTTACCTTTTCATGAAGGTCCTTCTTGGATGGAAAATGATATGAAGACCTTCCTTTCTACTGAATGGGAACAGCTGGTTGACAGGGGTGTCAGTCTACACCTGACCTACTGGCACCAGTATTGCCATGGCTTACTAGGATGAGGCAGCTGGGAGGCCAGAGCTGTTCAGATGCAGTGCATCTGCATCACCAAAGTAAGAAGCCCCTCTGAACAATGTTCAGCAATAACAGTGTTGCAACTACCTGTGCGGAGTTCTAAAAGGTATCCCAGTCTATTATCTGTACTGGTTTTGAAGCTGTTTTTCTATTTGAAGTCATTTTTGTTGTCTATGTTTTTCTTGTTGGATCGCTTCAAAATCTTTTAGAGGAAGCAATTCACAACTAGAATAAAATAAAACATACTTGTAAGTTTTATATGAAAACCCCCTTTTTTGGCTGTTGCCCTCGGTGTGGAAGCTTGTCAGATTAACAGCATAAGAAGAACCCTTTCCTATCTAGATAGCTAATCTGCCTGTTTTCTTTTTAAATTGATAAGAGTTTTGTGAAAGTCTATCCCACACATTTAGTTAATGGCACTTGATGCTTGCTGTTATGCGGAGGTGGTATAGATCAACAGCAGAGTACACGCTTTGCCTGCAGTAATTTCCAAGTTCCAAGATTCCTGACGTCTGCAGCAGTAGGGATAGGAAAACCCTTGTCTGAAATCCCAGACGGTCACTGCTAGTCAGTGTAGGTAATCTGGAGCTAGATGGGACAAAGGTATGACTCGGTACATGGCAACTTCAAATGTTCATATATAAAACATTGCACATGGAGGTGTTTATTCAAATGTGTCTAATAAAAAAATATGTTTCAGAGTATGTGAGGCTTGATCTAGACCAGGGCTGGAGAGCCCCAGGCACTGAGGCTAAATGTTGCCCTCCAGGTCTTTATGTCTCACCCTTGGGACTCCCCCCACACCATGCCCATCTCCTGGTCACCACCCTTTTCTCTAAGCCACACCTCTCACTGCCCCTGCTCCCAACCCTCCTTGAGTGCTTCCACCTGCCTGGTATGTGCTCTTGAATTGTGATAATGCCTCTGGCTGGCCAAGATCTAGAGAGGTGTCTAGATATGTACTAACCACAGAATTATGAATGTTCGGAATGTAGACTACTTTACAGAGGTAAGAATCTCATCCATTGCCTCTGGCCTAATCCACCACTGGCAGGTGGCTCCCACAAGCTTGTCCACAGGGGAATGCAGCTCTCAAGCAGAAAAGGGTTTCCTATCCCTCATCTAGATTGAGCCCAAGGACAACTCAGGCCTCACAGGCTTCTTTAAGCACAGAAAAGGAATATGCAACAGCATCTTGGAAGTTGGTAGCTTAGATTGAGCAGGCAGATCTCAAATAATATCAGGAACCAGGCCTTTTGCTGATGGAAAAGAAGAACCATCTTTACCGTACTTCCAACCTCAGTTCTCTGATCCAATAATGGAAATCAGGGATCCTCTGTCGAAAAAACACCTATCCCAGCTATGCACATACAGTTATTTTTAATTATTTCTTAAATTCATTAGTCACTTCATCTTGCCCAAAGCAGCCCAAAGTGACCTACAACCAACCAGCAGCAGCAGCAGCAACAACAACAACAAAGACCCCACATAAATGCATTGAAACCGGCCTGGGGAGCAGACATCCCACACACTTCTAAGAAGCCACAGATAGTTAAAGGCCAAAGGTCAAGTTACAGAAGAAAGTTTTTGCTTGGCATCTTAAGTTGTATGCATATAGACTGTAGGCCAGGACTGGGGAATGTGTGGTCCTCCAGATGGCATTGGCCAATGACTGGAGGTTGGGCACTTTAACATCTGGAGGGCCACAAAATGCCCCGGCCCTACCCTATGCACTCTTTCATCTGAATGTTGGGAGGTTGGGAACAGGACTGGGAGCACAATTTTGTTCCTTCCATGCACTGAAAGAATACCAGCAAAGCACTAGTGTATGAGTCAAACTTCATTAGGAATATGTCTGGGTATTTCAACACTGCTTGTTCCCATCACCACTATGACCATTTTGTTGATTAAAGACACAATGATCAAATAAGTTATTCTCTTTCAGAAACTTCTGGAGTGACTCTTAATCTGGCACATAATCATCTTTGCTAATTTTTGTCTGATGCCTTGGGCCAAAGTGTACAAGATTGCAAAATGATTCTGATATTCAGTGGTCATTTCCCTCCTCTGAGTAACAGTTTAATGAGGTTACATTAACTTTCTGCCCGCCACTGATGACATGAGGAGTGTTGATAAAAATCTGATTAAAATCTCTTACATTAAGCACATTTTCTCAGATTCATGTTCAGGTACTTTCAACTCACCCCTTGTAATGGCATTTTTACCATGCATAATGCGTCTCCTATTACCAGATGCATTAAAAAATCAAATAAAACAAAGTAATTTATGTCAAAAAGTAAGAAACACTCACCAAATACATCATTACGCCAGTAACTGCTTGCTATTTAAGGCATTAAAGCAATTGAACAATGTCAAGTTTAAAATTTAATGGCTTTGATGGGTTTTTGTTTTAAGCAGTGGTTTAAAGATTATTATATTTTTCTCATCTTTTCTTGTATATTTTAGTCTTTTAAAATTCAGAATGCAAGAAAATTATGTGCCAGGTTGTCAGTTATCTTTCACTAAATGTTGTAGCACTTACAGGAAATTTATTTTGATCAATGCTTAATGAATTATTACCTTCACCTCAGTCCATGACATCAAAATGTGCAGAGCCTTCTCCACTATTGCATCTCTCAGGAACTGTGTACTTATAAATAGCTTTCAGAATCAACTAATAAAGCAATTTCATCTCCCCAAAGCTGGAAGAAACAAGAAGGGGATCATTTATCTTGAACCTTGTCCTCACCAACAGAGAAGAACTGATTGACAAAGTGGAAGTACTGGGAACCTTGGGAGGAAGCGATCGTGTCCTCTTGGGTTTCCTGATACAGAGGCAAAGGAAAGCTGAGTGTAGTCTGACATGCACTCTAGGCTTTAAGAAGGCTGGTTTCAAAAAGCTCAAGGAACTACTGGGTGAGATCCCATGGTCAGAAATACTCAAATAGAAGGAAGTCCAAGATGGATGGGAGTTTCTTAAAGGTGAAGGCACAAAGACAAACAGTTCTAACAGGAAAGAAAAGTGGGAGGCATCTAAAGAAACCGGTGTGGCTGCATAAGCAGCTTATAGATGGGTGAAGATTTAAGAGCATGTATAAGGAATGGAAGTAAAGGGAAATCACGAAGGAAGAGTAGACATGAATAGCCAACAGTTGCAGGGAGAAGGTCAGGGAAAAGGTCAGGTGGGCCAAATGCAGAATGAGTTCAGTTTGAAAAAAAGGTTAAAACTAATTTTAAAAATGTTTCTTCAGATATATTTGAAGCAAGAGGAAGAACAAGCAAAAAGTAGGTCTTCGGCATGGAGAAGATGAAGAATGGGTGATAGAGAGAAGGCAGAATTACTTGGCCTCTGTCTTCACCAAAAAGGAAAGCAATGCTAACAGAATAAATCATGCAAGAGGGAGCTGTAGCCCAAGATCAGAAAAGAGGTGGGAGGGAATCTCCTAGCTATCTTAAATAAATTCAGATCTCTGCGGCCTGATGAGCTACACCCAAGGGTACTAAAGGAGCTTGTAGGTGTAATCCCAGGGCCTCTATCTATAATATTTGACAATTTTTGGAGAACAGGTGAGGTGCCTGTTCAGACTGAAGGGGGGGGGGCAAATGTTGTCTGTCCCTGACTCAAAAAAGGGGGAAGACTCAAGTAACTACTGACCAGTCAGCTTAACATCAGTACCAGGTCATAGAATGAGATCAAACGGTCTGTCAGCAGTTAGAAAATGATGTTGTGATTGCTAAAACACAGCATGGGTTTCTCAAAAGCAACGCATGCCCGATGGACCTCACTTCTTTTCTTTTTTTGATAGAGTTACAAGCTTGGTGGCTCAGGGGAATGCTGTGGATGTAGTGTATCTTGAGTCCACTAAGGCTTTTGACAAAGTCCCCCATGATTTTCTTGTGGAAAATCTAGTAAAATGTGGGCTGGACAGGGTTACTGTTAGGTGGATTTGTAGCTGGTTGACAGACCAGAGAAGTAGCAAGTGGGGTGACACAGGGTTCTGTCCTGGGCCCGTTGTTGTTCAACATCTTTATAAATGACTTGGATGAAGGAATTGAGATGATGATGATCAAATTTGCAGCTGACATCAAATTGGGACGGGTAACTAATGTTGCAGAAGACAGAAGCAGGATACAAGATGACCTTAACAGATTGGAGAACTAAGCCTAAACTAACAAAATGAATTTCAATAGGGACAAATGTAGGGTTCTTTCCTTAGGCAGGAATAACTAGCTGCAGAAATATAAGATTGGGAATACCTGGCTTGCCAGTAGTACACGTGAAAGCTGCTGCTATTCTAGGCTGCATCAACAAAAGTAAAGTGTTCAGATCAAGGGAAGTAATATTTCTGCTTTGGTCATACCACACCTGGACTACTGTGTCCAGTTCTGGGCATCACAATTTATGAAGTATATTGACAAGCCTGAGCATGCGCAAAGGAGGGCAACCAAGATGATCAAGGATCTGGAAACCAAGACTTATGATGAATGATTGAGGGAGTTGGGTATTGTTTAGTCTGGATAAGAAGAAAATGATAAGATAAGATAGCCATCTTCAAAGGGCTGCTACATGGAAGATGGAGCAAGCTTGTTTCTCGTCCTCCAGAGGGTCAGACTCGAACCAACAGATTCAAGTTACAAGAAACGAACTTCTTGTCACTTGAATCCATTGGTTCGATATTTTATAGGAAGGGATTCATAATTGGAATGAAATAAATAAATTAACTATCCTGCCGCAGCATGTCCAACTTCAACTCTTCAAGTAAGTGAAATTCCATTTGTACATCCTTAGTGGCAGAGGTTTTGCAATATTTTCCATCTATTTTTCTTGTAGAAGTTTTCCGAGATTTTTCTTGAAGGAATATATATATATATATATATATATTCCTCCTTGAACAAGAGATTAAAGGGCTTTTTGTTATTTTAATAAAAGATGTGACTTCTGCAAATTTCACATTTTTAATTATGGGTAGGCTATATTTGGTAAATCAGTCATTGGGAACAGCAGAGAGTTTGTTCAGTGAGGTTTCCTCCGAAGCCATCCTTGCAAAGAGTGATAATTATTTTGTGGTTACACACAAAAGTCTTGACTCTTTTGTGGAAAGTCATGAGAACCATCTCCCAAGGAGGTGGAGGCACGACGTCATGAAGCAATCATCTCCGACTCCTTTTCTTTGGTTTTGAACTCTATTTATACAGCAAATTGGAGAGGATGTGTTTTACTGGGCTGTCATCGTATAAATTAGATTTGTTTGCAAAGCACAGCTTTGGGAATGAGCATCTGGATTCACAAAAAGGTCTAAGGCAGAACCTACGGAGAGACCTTCCAACTGTTAGCTATTTGCCATTGTAATGGTAAGAATCTGCCATGTTCAAAGGCAATGTACCTGTGTGGGTGAATTAGAGCAGGGAGCCATTGTGGGGTAGTAGTTAAAGTGTCAGATGAAAACCTGGAGATCTGGGTTCAAATCACCACTCAGCTATGAAGCACACTGGGTGCCCTTGAAGTAGTCATAGTCTCTCAGTGTGACCTGCCTCGCAGGGATGTTGAGAAGACAAAATGAGAAGGGGGGAACCATGTAGGCCACCTTGAGCTCCTTGGAAATAAAGCTGGATAGAGCTGCAATAATGCAACAATAATAAATATCAGAAGCTGGATCCAAACAACAGGGTGGTGGTGTTGCCTTCACACCCAACTTCCTGCAGGCATCTAGCTTGCTACTGGTGGAAAGAAAGGAAGCTGCCTTCTATCAAGGCAGACCATGGGCCCATCTAGTTCAGGGTTAGCTATGCTGACTGGCAGTGGCTTTCTAGGGTTTAAGACAGGGAGTCATTCCAAGTCCTATCTGGAGAGGAACAGTTGAAGGAATTGGGTATGTTTAGTCTGGCAACGGGTGGCGCTGTGGTCTAATCTACAGAGCCTATGGCTTGCCAATCAGAAGGTCGGCGGTTCGAATCCCCACAACGGGGTGAGCTCGGTCCCTGCTCCTGCCAACCTAGCAGTTCGAAAGCACATCAGAGTGCAAGTAGATAAAAAGGCACTGCTCCAGTGGGAAGGTAAACGGTGTTTCCATGCACTGCTCTGGTTTGCCAGAAGCGGCTTAGTCATGCTGGCCACATGACCCAGAAGCTGTACACTGGCTCCCTCGGCCAATAAAGCGAGATGAGCGCCGCAACCCCAGAGTCGTCTGTGACTGGACCTAATGGTCAGGGGTCCCTTTACCTTTACCTTTACCCTGGTAAAGTGGAGACTGAGAGGATATATGACCATCTTCAGATAAGGCTGCTACATAGAGGATGGCACAAACTTGTTTTCTGCTGCTCTGGAGGCTAGGACCTGAACCAATAGATTAAAGTTATGAGAAAGGAGATTCCAACTAAACAGGAGGAAAAGCAGCTCTGACAGTAAGAGCTGTTTGGCGGTGGACAAGACTCCCTTGGAAGATGGTCGACTATCATTCACTGGAAATTTTTAAGCAGAGGTGAGGTGTCCACCTGTCATGTATGACCTAGTTGAGATTCCTGCAATGCAGAGGGTTGGACTAGATGTCCCTTGGGATCCCTTCCAACTCTACAATTCTCCGGGGATTGAACCTGGGACCGTCTGCATGCAAAGCAGATGCTCTTACCTCTGAGCTGCAGCCCTCCCCCTTAGAATGTGAGGTGAAATGTATCCCTCTTTTGATCTGCCAGAGCTCCCCCGACATTCTTACCCACCTGCCAGGGAAATGAATGGCAGCATGGCAGTCCTCTAGTGCTCTCCCTATTTA
Organism: Podarcis muralis; assembly: GCF_964188315.1. Lineage (NCBI taxonomy): Eukaryota > Metazoa > Chordata > Lepidosauria > Squamata > Lacertidae > Podarcis > Podarcis muralis. The sequence continues at coordinate 30,665,024 of NC_135662.1, forward strand.
TTTCAATGATGGTTACAGGAGATGGTGCCCTAATGACAAGTCCATATATAACTGTAATAAGTCAACCCAAGTGCAGTAAATAACGTAGCCCCCTCAATTGTCACTTCTTCGTTTTATGATGCCGGTCTGCTTCTGTGTCAGACCTCTTGACATAATCCAGTGGCCCGTTACAATCTCATGCTCCCTAGTGTTATAAATGGCAACACTCTCTTCTAATAGTTATCCATCCACTTGTTAATGCACTATTAATACTATTTACTAAATTTTTGGCAATATGAAACAATGTAGACACTATGTTATTTGTCTGTCTGCTTATTTACTCTGTGGCTATGGTCTGACTACTGTCACTTATGCTTCTCACTTAAGACCAAATGTATTGCATTGTGATATCTGGCACAGTAATTCTTAAACTGAGCCAAGACTGCCTTCTTGTGCATGCAAGGTCAGGAAAAGGTTTATGGCAGCACCACATAAGATGGCGAAACCTTCTGATCTTTTTCTCTCATTGGAACCTTTAATGGGTTTCAAAGTGATTAATTTAGTGCCTGTTAAAACAAAAAGGTGATGGATTTAGAGAACAAGGATGTAAAAGCTCTTATTCTCCAATGGACCAATGTCATTCAAAGGGATAACATGCAGAATCCTACTTATAGGATATACGCTACCATTTGTGTTTATTTTTGGAGTCTTGGAAAGACTATATTCACTGGGTTTAAGGGATCATCTGTTTAAAGGATTATGATATTGCAATGTGTATGTTGATGTTTCAAGATTATCATAGCCCATGCAGAATCAATAGAACAATGGATGCTTTCATAAAGATACACATCGTGTTGTGTATTGCTTGTTTGCAGGCAGTTGTATGTCATCTGTTGAGTCCTGACTACTGAATTCAGACCACATAGAACCTAATAACTTAACTGAGCAGTATTCTCTATTACACCCTGGCAAATTTGTTAGCACATGCTCATAGCTGTCAACTTACAGATTTGAAAATAAGGGACCAGTAGCCTTGAAAATAAGGGACCAGCAGCCAAAATAAGGGACGTGCAGCCTCACCTGTTCCAGGCACTCCAGTCTTCCTGTCCTCCTGCAGTCTGGTCAAACTCATGCTGGTAGCTTTGAGAACACGGTCTAACCAACTTTGTAACCAGAGGTTCAACTGAATAGAATCTGAATCACGTGCACCACAAGGCCTATGCAGCCTCAACTTAAGATGGCTCCCTGGCCTGGCTTTGCACTGCAAAGTTTGCAGCAGCACGTGCAACAAAATGGCGTCTAGCATTCAAAACCCCCCTCAGCTTACATTAACTAGCCACACACAAGGCATGCAAGCTCCACCCCCCAGTCGTTCTTAGACTTCTTATTGGGTGAGCAACACAGCCAAGCAACACAGTTGGAGCCTCCCTCCTCCCTGGCCGGCAGGGAGGGAGGGAGAGGAGCTGCTTCTTTTGAAATTTAAGGGACATCATTTAAGGGACATTTAAGGGACATCTATCAATAAGGGACAGCAGCGGGACATGGCGCTGGAATAAGGGACTGTCCCTTCAAATAAGGGACACTTGACCGCTATGCATGCTCACAACATGGTTTTACCCAGGCCAAGAGGAAAGTGTGCATGCAGGACTGTGTAGGTACAATTTAAAGGAATTCTGAGCGCTGTCATTCCCCCCTTGCGGAGGTACAATTCCCAGAAACCCTTGGTGACCCACGGTGCCCAGAATTCTTTGAGAGAAACAATGTGCTTCATTCAGATGTGCTTTAAAGGTATAAGACAGGAATCAAACAACCCGGCATGCTAGCAGAAGCCAGAACGAGAGCTCCTGCTATCTTAATGTGGCTCGTCCCTCCTCACCTTCATCCCCATACCTCCCCTAAATATGCTATTTCGGGTTGAGAGAACCCCAGGAACAGCATGCCAGGGGAGCAGATGGGGGAATGGTCCATTTGGCAAGCAGAGATGCTTATGTTGATATAATGATCAGAGCACTGTGACGCTGAATTCCTCCTATGATGGGCTCTCACCCCCCCTCACCCCCCTTCTGTATGCAGGAATTAACAATGCATATAATAGGGGCAGGACAGTCATTCATTTTGCTTGGCACCTAAAGGTACCAGATGACATGTTTCAGGGAAGGCATGTCATAGTTGTGGTACCACAGCAGAAAACACTATCTGCCTCATACTCACCAGGGAAGAATATAGAGAAGGACTTAATTTGCTGCTACAGAGTGTGTTTTCCTCACTACTGACTGGGAATGATTGGCTGGCAGTCAACTAAGTTCCATTTTGAATAGACCCAGTAAAATTCACATTGATTCATTTATTTATTGAAATTATACCCCACCCTTCCTCCCCAGGGCGGCAAAGAGATACACAAATTAAAAACAAAAATAAAGACAAGCGGATGAAAGCATTCTAAGAACAGTTTCAATGAAAAACACCTATGTAAAAACAGTTAGTTAAAAACATTATAAAAGCAATTACAATGAAAAAAACATACTTCCATTGAATAATCGTAAGGTTGCCAAGAACAAGTATTTGTAAGCCACCAAATGCCTAGGTAAGCAGGGATGTTTTCAACATGACTTAAGTTAGGTTGATTAATTTCAATAAATGGGGGATGTTAACTTCTTGCAAGCCCCTAGATGCAGATGGAGGTACAACTTGCTGATAAAATACATGCTTCCAGATGAATGAAAACATATGTTTATTTTCCAAACTTTTCAGAATTTGTTGCTTGCCTCATCTCAGGGTTGTGATAATTATATTTGTAAAAGTGTTTTGTTTTTTTCTGGTACTTAAGATTAATTTGAAGTGTAGTTAGACCTTTCCACATGTAACCCCCCCCCCCCCAAATCCTGCAAATATTTCATTCAAACAGTTACATTATCCTGGGCACTTTATACTTACCGTACTTGTTAGCTTTGATAAACTACAGAGAGTCATAGAAATAGCCATTTTTCTATGCGTTAAAAACAACACTTTAACCAATTTGACTAAATGCCTTTCCTGCTTCATTTTAATTAGATATTTTGCTTCTTCAGCTTACTGGAAAGAGCTAGATAGCTCCAGACCATGTCAGTCTATAAAACAGCAGGTGTCAGCTTTAACTGCCTCCGAAAATATTAAATGTATTCAATTAACAGAACCCCTTAGAGAATGATTCTTTTTATGTTCATTTGTCTTATGCAAGCTTTGCAACATGTTTTCTTTATCTTATGCTGCGCTTCTTGTAGTTCAGTGACCCAATTATATCTCAAATTTTCTAGTGTCACAGAACATTCAATTAGTGCATTTTATGTAATGCAATCTATCACATCAAAGTTGATTGAACCTGTTATATTACAGAAGCAAAATAATAAGTAAAATGAAGAAAGAAAAATGTATCTATCTTCAAAAAGTCACCTATGATGATGATGATGATAATGTTGTGAGGGTTTTTTTCAAGGGGTAGGCTGAATGCCTGGGCACCCTTCTAATTCCTGGGTCCATCGTGGATTCAAATGCTGGAATAGCCAGGGCAGCCTGGTAATAGTCCGCTAAAGTTGGATTATTATTAATAATAATATTTATATGCTGCCCATCTGCCACAGCCACTCTTGTCAGCTTCCAGCAAAATATTAAAACACAATAAAACATCAGATATTAAAAACTTCCCTATACAGAGCTGCCTTCAGATGTCTTCTAAAAGCCATGCTGTTCATCTGTTTGACATCTGATGGGAGGGTGTTCCACAGAGCAGGCACCACTAGTGAGAAGGCCCTCTGCCTGGTTTCTTGTAACTTCCTTTAACTTGACTTCTCACAGTGAAGGAACCATCAGAAGGCCCTCGGAGCTGGATCTCGGTGACCAAGCTAAATAATGTGGGGCAGGATGGGAGGTGGGTGGGGATAAAGTGAATGGAATGGAAAAGAAAGGAAGCAGGCCAGTGAGGAAGAAATTCCAGTAATTTAGACCACAGATGGTTAGAGCATTGCAAAGAACTTTAGAAGAAAATGCAGAGAGCAAAGGGGAGAACTTTGTACAACAGAAGAAAAGGAAGCAGCTCAGATACGCTGAAGGATGGAAGGAGGAAAACTAAACATGATTCCAAGCCAATATGCAAGAAAAGAGCTGGAAGAAGAAAGCAAGTCCTTGCCAATGTGTGTTTGACATACGCTGGTATTACAAAACGGCATAAACTAATGTTTACACATTGTAAAAGCATGTAAAACGATGATGTCTGTGAATGATAGATTAGACGTCACAGCAAAGAATCTGCAGTAAAGCAGACTTGAGATTTTAAGCTCAGCCAAGTGAAAATAATTTGACTGAAAAGAAATCCAGACAAGACACAGGGAGGAAACAGATTTTTTTCTTCTTAACAAAGCAGATACCCCCCCCCCCTTTCTTAAGGTGTTAAAACATTCAGAGGCCCAGATGGCAAGTGATGATCCACTGACAAACCGGCAAAGAAAAAAGGCCCTTGGAAGATTTCTGGATGTGCAGTGGCATTACAAGAGAGAAAAGGCAGAAAGAGGATGGCAAATCGATCTTGCCTCACATTCAGGGTCACGCAGAGACACCTGAAAAGAAAACGTGTCCTTTAGGAAGGGGGAAAAAAAGTTTTATGAAACCATTAACTGTCTTTGTGATAAAAGCGAAAAGCAACTTTCCCATAACATTGATAAAGGACCTATGAAAATAAGGGGGATATTGCAGCCCCACTCAGTAGGGACAGATGGTGCTGTGACAAAGGAGAGCAACATATATAGACCATTCTGCACATCTTCTCTTCAAGCTGCATTTGGAGACTAATGATGTCCGGTGCCTCATCCTGAGAGCAATGGGAGGAAGCATGGCAATAGCCAGTGGTGGCTGGTACCCATTGGGGCAGGTGGGGTGGGAGACAGGAAGAACAACAATAGCTGCAGCTAGAGCCAATGACAGGAAAAGCCAAATAACTCTAGTCCCCCCCCCCATCCTACTTCCTACGGAGAGCAACAGGGAGACTAAGGAGGCAGAGGATACCAAGCCATGTCCTGCCCTGGGCTGATGATAGGAAAGAAAGCAGACAGGAGAGACCAGCTGACAGCAGACTGAAGTTGTTGGGTCAGTGCCCTATTCGCTCATTTTGAACCAAAATTTAAAATGGGGGGAGAGGAGGGATGAATACATTGCAGGGTTGGGGGAAGAGACATAAAAATGGAAGTCTTTTTTTAAGGGAAACTTTTGAGAAATTGGAAGATGGCTTTTGGGGTAGCGCTAGCAGTCACATTTCTGGCACCAGAGAAGATACTAATACTAATACTAATACTAATACTAATACTAATACTAATAATACTATTTATTTTTATTTATACCCTGCTCACCTGGCTGGGTTTCCCTGGCCACTCTGGGCGGCTCCCAATAGAATATTAAAAATACGATAAAACATCAAACATTAAAAACTTCCCTAAACAGGGCTGCCTTCAGATGTCTTCTAAAAGTCAGATAGTTGTTTATTTCCTTGACATCTGATGGGAGGGCGTTCCACAGGACAGGCACCACTACCAAGAAGGCCCTCTGCCTGGTTCCCTGTAGCTTCACTTCTCGCAGTGAGAGAACCGCTACAAGGCTCTCGGAGCTGGACCTCAGTGTCTGGGCTGAATGACGGGGGTGGAGACGCTCCTTCAGGTATACTGTGTCTGTGGTTGGAGTGGTGGTCCATGTGTTTCATATCATATGGCCTGTGAACCTCAGTTTATTTCTGTTTTGTGGAGCTTCTGATGACATTTATTTCCATATGTCCTTCAGTTTAGAACCTACGGCTGCTTTTCAACTAATGAATATTAAGTTGTGCAATGCATTCATCCCCCCCATGCACTTTAAATTTCGGCTCACGGTGGCTTCGTGTAAGCTGGCATGACTATTCAGCAGTATTTGAGCCTGCTGCCTTTTCTCTGCATACAGTAATGAAGAAGAAAACCATTATGGAAAAGAGTAATTAAGTAAATATTGTTTCTTAACTACACAGAGGATTTAAATTATTACTTATCTGCAGTATACAAACAAGCTGCCGCTAATGATATTAACGCTATGAGCGAAATTAGAAAGAGACTCCCAGCCCACGCATAAAGAAAGCATGAGCACATCTGTATACAAAATAAGCTGTGCATTGAAATTGCCCAAGTGCAATCCCCAGAGTTCTTGAAGCTTTCACCTTTGACCTACCCTCTATGCAGATAGTAGAACCCAAATACTTCAGAAGCATTCACATAGATTAGTTGTGAAGAAGGTAATGGGACTGGGGTGTGTGTGTGTGTGAGAGAGAGAGAGAGGGAGAGGGAGAGGGGGAGAGGGAGAATATAAAACAGTAGCTTTTTGAACAGGACTGAGTTCAACTTTCTTCCACAAATTCCCTTCTGTTTAGATTTTGGATAAATCTTACAGTGGTACCTCGGGTTAAGAACTTAATTCATTCCGGAGGTCTGTTCTTAACCTGAAACTGTTCTTAACCTGAAGCACCACTTTAGCTAATGGGGCCTCCTGCTGCCGCTGCACCGCCGCTGCACAATTTCTGCTCTCATCCTGAAGCAAAGTTCTTAACCTGAGGTACTATTTCTGGGTTAGTGGAGTCTGTAACCTGAAGCATCTGGTTAGCTAAAGTGGTACCTCAGAAGAGTTTCAGGTTAAGAACAGACCTACGGAACAAATTAAGGTCTTAACCCGGGGTACCACTGTACTAGAGTATGTCCCATTAAACTTTAATTAGTTTAATGCTATGCCAATGTCCAGTGCGCTTCCACCGCCACAATGTCCCATTACAGCAGAGCATTTCGCGCAGCAGTTTAAGAAGGGCCGGAGTGTCAGTATCCCTTCAATAAAGGAATCTTGGAGCAAGCGGTTTGGAACTCAAAGAAAAAGGTTTATTTACACAAAAACAAAAAACCCTGGTGACAAACCACACATATCAGCAAACACGCCCAAAAGAAAGGAGGGAAGGGACAAACACAGGAGTGAGCTGACTACTTATACAAACTCACATTCCTGGAAGCTTAACGACTTTCAGCTGCTCAGTGATTAGAGCGTCTTGATTAGAGCCTTTTAACCCTTTAATACCAACACCCCCTCTCGCTCGTAACACTGAGCTGTACCAACCTTAATTCAAATTTAAACCTGAACAGAAACATTTATGAGATTGCGGACTCAAAGCTTTTGTAAAACCGTCTGCGAGATTTTCTTGGCTTGGACAATACTTTAGTTCAATTAAACCTTGTTTTACACTTTGGCATACATTTTGATAACGGATATCCAAGTGTTTTGTGTGTGCCTTGAATTGACCTGATTTAGCTAGTTTAATACAAGGTTGATTGTCTTCCCACACTCTGATAGGTAGGGAACATTCTCCAAACAATTCTTGTACCAGTTGCTTATAAAATTCCAGTTCTCTACATACATCTGATAATGCATTGAACTCAGATTCAGTTGAACTTAAAGCTATAAGTGATTGCTTTCTTGATCTCCACCCAATTAGTGCATTTCCAAATTTTATCGCCATTCCTGACACTGATTTTCTATCTGGCCCAGCATCTGCCCAACTGCTGTCGGCCCAACATTCAAGTTGTGTGCTGCCCTCTGCTGATAGTTTTAAGCGAAAGCTTTTGGTAGTTTGGAGATACCTTAAAACTCTTTTTACTCCTTGCCAAGCATGCATTGATGGTTTTTCAGCTTGTCTACACAGCATGTTGACAGCATATGTTATATCGGGCCGAGTCCACTGTGCAATGTGGAGTAGACTGCCTATCGCTGACTGGTAAACCCCGGGATTACAGAACTCTGCCTGTTGCTCAGTTTGAGCATCCTTTGTGTAACTTAACTCCATTGGGGTTTTAACACCAGCACAGTTGTCCATTTTAAACCTTTCCAGCAACTGCTGGATTTTAGCTTCTTGGCTGAGCCAATAGTTACCATTTTCATCTTGCTGAATTTTAACTCCTAGATAAACAGATACATTGCCTAGTGATTTTATCTGAAACCTTTCTCCAAGCTTTGTGGCAAATTGTTGTGCAAGTTTATCGTCCTTTCCACTGTATAATAAATCATCAACAAATATCAAGACTGCTTCTTGTTCACATCCCGAGCCTTTTAGATAAAGACACGCATCTGCTGCGCTCTTTCTGAACCCCATGCTCTCTAGAGCATCGTTTAAGCAGGAATTCCAATTACGGGCGGACTGTTTCAACCCATAAATGGATTTGTGTAGGCGCCAGACCTGGTTTGGCTTGTCTCCTTCAAAACCTGGTGGTGGTGTCATATAGACTTCCTCCTGTAAGTCTGCATTTAAATAAGCCACATTGACATCAAAATGAAACAGCTTATTTCCCTTCTTAGCTGAAGAGGCTAAAAGCATTCTTAATGACTCCGATCTTGAAGTAGGGGCATAGATTTGAGAATAGTGAACTCCTTTGCGCTGCGAAAACCCTTTTGCAACTAGTCGGGCTTTATATTGCAACTCTTCAGTAGTTGTGGGCTTTAAACGATATACCCATCGACAACCTACAGCTTGTTGCCCTTTTGGAAGCTCTGTACTTGTAAACACACCGAGAGACTTCATTGAAGCCATCTCCTTTTCCATTGCTTCCTGCCACTTTACGGCTTCTGAGCTTGGAAGCTGTTGTACTTCTATATAGCTATCTGGCTCACACTGTGCCATATTTACGTATACACTTGTCACCTTAAACCGCTCTGGCGGCTTGCCCTTCGTGGCGCGTTTTGACCTGCGCAATTGCTCCTCTTGTGCCCCCTCTGACCGTTGGCTGTCAGAATCTGTCTCAGACTTTATGTCTGGACGTGCCTCTAGGGATAAAGACCTCCGTTTAGATACCTCCCTTGGGCTTGGTGTTGCAGGCGACCTGCTTCGCTTTTGCTGTCTGCTAGGCCTACTGACTGGCGATGTTGGAACACTCCCAGATTCTGGCTTTTCTACCTTAGGAGAAGAACCTTGTGCCTGGTCAGAATCTGCATCTGAACCATGTGCACCGTCCCCTTCTGGCTCACCACCCTCTGGACTTTCTTTCTCAGCATAAATGCCTAAATCATCTCTCAAAATGTCAGGGTTAGCATGTAAGTGAGTCCATCCGGATTGCTCACAAAATTCAGCGCTCCTACTGAGGACCACTCTTGTAGTATCCCCATCTGGGTCCACAAACCTCCAAGATTTGGCATGTGGTTCGTACCCGCAAAAGATGAGTTTCCTAGCCCTTGGACTTCCCTTTTTCCTTAACGCTTTTGGGATAAGTACATAGGCTTGAGATCCAAACACCCGAAAGTAATTAACTTTGGGCTTCTTCCCATATAAAGCAAAATATGGGGTAGTATCAATTACCGAATTATATACTCGGTTCAGAATATGAGTAGCTGCCTGCCAGGCTTCCGCCCAGTAACTTTGAGGGAGTTTAGCATCAAACAACATAGAGTTTGCCAACTCTTGCAGAACCCTGTTTTTACGTTCGGCCACACCTCCTTCTTGGGGGGAATAAGGTGTAGACAGACGATGCTTAATTCCCTTTTTCTTAAAGAAATTCTGCAACACAGACCCGGTAAATTCTGACCCTCTGTCTGTCTGAAAAGCAAGTACTCTAGTACCGAATTCAAGTTCTACTGCATGAACCCAATTTTTAACTGTTTCTGCAGTATCTGCTTTTGTTTTGAGAGGAAAAAACCATGTGACTTTGGTTTTGTCATCCGAGAGACACAGTGCATACCTTGAACCTCCCATGCTAGCAACAGGCATTGGGCCACATAGGTCCATATGCACAAGTTGGAATACTTTGTCAGATTTCCTATTTGAACTGGGATAGCTGCATCTATGAACCTTCGCACTTTTGCATGCAGTACAATCCAAATACTTAGTACATTTGTTCAATTTGCACCCTTCTGATAATTCAGGTTGCCTTTTAACATACTGAAAATTAATATGTCCCAAACGGCGGTGCCATAAATGAACACAAGAATTATGGGTAGGCGAGTTCACACAACCAGCATGAACCTGTTCAACTTCATCTGGACTTGTCTCAAAATAATATAACCCATTTCTGCTTTCCACCTGCAAAAGAGATACGTTATTCTTTGAAATAGTGCAAACCCCATTTTCAAACACAGTTTTAAACCCATTTCTATCAAGTTCTGACACAGACAAAATACACCCCTTCATTCCCTTTAGCACGTAGGCATCAATTTCTGTTTGCAAACAATTCAGGAACACTGTGCCCACGGTCTCTAAGGAACGTTTAGTTGAATCTGCCATTGTCACAACTTTAAGGGTTTGCAAATGTCTGCAATTCTGCAAACGGACACTAGATGGTGCCACCAGGTGGTGAGATGCACCACTGTCGATCAACCAGCGTAGATTGCTGCCTTGGCCACGCCCTTGCATCAACGCCATTGCTGAAGCCATGTGCTGTGTGCTGTGGGAGTAGCCACGACCACCTCCTCTTCTTCGACGTCCCCTGGAACTCCTTGTCTGGTAACTAGGGGTAACGGCCTTGGTGCTGTCTTGACCAGGTTCACGTGTACAATTCCTGATTAAATGGGAAGAGGAACCACAGCGAAAACAGTGTCTAGCTGCAAAAGCATTTACTGTGTTCTCAAACTCAGCATCCCCACTCTTAGGCACAGCATAACTCCCCTTTGAAGACAAACCTCTTTCTCTTTGCCTTTTATCCTGTTCATCTGCAAGTCGAGAAGAAATGTATTCAAGGGTTAATTCAGTTGAAGGCATAGCTTCCAAAGTTAAAGCTAGAGTCTCATAGCTTTTATCAAGAGAAGACAACAATATGTATGACTGCTGCTCCATAGAGAAAGGAATGCCCAGCTGTCTTAGTTGATTAAAGGCAGACACCATTTTGGCAATATGTTCTTTCACACACGCTCCCGGTTGGAGACGTAAATCAAACAAACATCTTGTAGCATGGATCTTGGCCCCCGCAGTGTTTCTGGAATTTAGCCGCTGCAGAACCGTCCAGACCTCATGTGTGTTCTTTAACTCAGAAACATAAGGCATTTGCTCTGGTCCCACTGCCAAAACTAGTAGACCTTGGGCTTTCCTGTCGCGTTTCTGTGAAGCTGCCGCTGCTGCTTTGTCTTCTGCAGACGCGTCTGCAGCTGCCTGTAAAGGCGGTGCTTCAGTACAACTCCACAACTCTTTTGCTTGCAACCAAACCCTTACTCTAGCCTTCCAATCTTGCCAATTTTTCCCATTGAGTCGCGTAAATGGGACAGTAAAACTTTCCTGGGACTCTGCCATCCTCCCCGGGGCTTAGGAACGATACTCACACACCTGTAGACCGTCTCCCAGCTGCTGAGATGGCTCCTCAAGGAATAAGACGTCTTCCAGCGAGTACAAACTGCGCAGTGCCTGTTTAAAAACTTTTTTCTAGGCACGTTGCAGGACTCAAGCTGCTTTGAAGGCTTTCGTTGTCGGCAACCGCTTCTGTCTTCGCTCCAGTCCTTTCATAAATCACTCTGAACTGCACTCCTTATCTCCTTCTAGACGTACAAACAACCATAACCTGTCCCATTAAACTTTAATTAGTTTAATGCTATGCCAATGTCCAGTGCGCTTCCACCGCCACAATGTCCCATTACAGCAGAGCATTTCGCGCAGCAGTTTAAGAAGGGCCGGAGTGTCAGTATCCCTTCAATAAAGGAATCTTGGAGCAAGCGGTTTGGAACTCAAAGAAAAAGGTTTATTTACACAAAAACAAAAAACCCTGGTGACAAACCACACATATCAGCAAACACGCCCAAAAGAAAGGAGGGAAGGGACAAACACAGGAGTGAGCTGACTACTTATACAAACTCACATTCCTGGAAGCTTAACGACTTTCAGCTGCTCAGTGATTAGAGCGTCTTGATTAGAGCCTTTTAACCCTTTAATACCAACAGAGTAGCAACAAGGAAAACATGATTAACATATGAACAATAACCATATTCTAAAATCACATTCTGTCTGAACAATACAACTTTTAAAATATATCTGAAAGAAAGCAGGGATGACTCTGGTTGAACTTCTTTTGGCCAGGATTTCCTCAAGGGCAAGGTCTGCCACACTAAAAGCTTAGTCTCTGCTAAAGACCTACCAAACCTCAGGGTCAAAGGAAACCACCCAAAACGTAATAACCTTGAACCCAGCCTAGTAGCAAGTAAGCACCCCATGCAGCACTCTCAGTGCATGTTGCCAGTAACCTTCTCCTGTGAGTAGTCAGGCCACTGTGTTTTACCCTACTTCCATCTTACACAGCGGCCAACTTTTCCCAAGTCCTCTCTCACAAGGATGAAGCAGTATGAGCAATCAGGATGTGACGCAGCACCCTGTTAGCGCATAGCCGTCTCTGGCTCAGGGCCATAATTTATATGATAATATCTGAATAAATTTGGTGGGCACAGAACGAAGGGTGGTCGTCAGTTTGCATGTTTTTCATGCGCTCTTAGCAACATCCCTTCCTAGAAGGTTGTGAAGAGAGCTGAGGTATCAATTTGCAAATGTACATCTTTTCCAGAAATATAAGTTTTTATGTTTGTGCTGCTCTTAGTGATAATATTTTCGACCTTCCAAATACTGATGGAATTCTACCAGGGGAAATGAATGTTGTTTGTTTAGGGGCATTTGCCTCTCTGTTTGAGTCTTGCACTTTAAACTCTATGCATGTTGTGGCACTGCAAGTTTCAGGAATCAGTTCCTTATGACTTCAAATAATTTGAGATGTGTTCCTTTAGCAGCTAAGGTTTCTAGTTAGCTTTGGTGATTTACAGTCAGTTCACACATGCAAATCAACTCCTCCTGATGGCTGTGAAAATAAATTAGACAAATAACCATGGGCTGTCCTCACTGAGCACACTTGATCCCTTACAAAGAGGAAGGTCATTTGGAAGGAAAACATGAAATGTGTGAGCTGGTCATCGCTGTTACTCTTTCCTTAGAAAAGAAGGAATGTGCCTTTCTGTCTCATGAATCTGGTTTTTGAGCTTTTAAGACCCCTGGTGCATCATTATTGCCACTCTTTCCCCTCAAACACCCTTTCACTCATGTTCCCAAGCAAGTGGTATTCAGTAGCATACTGCCTCCATAATAATAATAATAATAATAATAATAATAATAATAATAATAATAATAATAATTTATACCCCGCCCATCTGGCTGGGTTTCCCCAGCCACTCTGGGTAGCTTCCAACAGAATATTAAAATACAACAATCTATTAAACATTAAAAGCTTCCCTAAACAGGGCTGCCTTCAGATGTCTTCTAAAAGTCTGGTAGTTGTTCTTCTACCGAGAAGGCCCTCTGCCTGGTTCCCTGTAACTTGGCTTCTCACAGGGAGGGAACCGCCAGAAGGCCCTTGGCACTGAACCTCAGTGTCTGGGCAGAACGATGGGGGTGGAGACGCTCCTTCAGGTATACTGGAGAAGACTCTGCTGGATCAGTCAATGGCCTATCAAGTGCAACATCATGTTCTCTCAGAGGCTGTCCAGATGCCTGAGCGAAACTCATAAGCAGGTGCTGACCGCAATAACATCCTTCCTTCCTGTGGTTTCCAGGAACTGGTATATAGATAGATACTGACTATGGAGGCAGAGCATAGCCATCGTGTCTAGTATCCTGTGTAACTGGGGGTACATAACTCCAGCCGTTGATAGCCTTACCTTACATGCATTTATATAATCCTCTTTTAAAGCTGTTCAAGTTGGTGGCCATCACTACATCTCATGGTAGTGAATTTCACAGTACGTTCTGTGTGAAGAAGGACTTCCTTTATTTCTGTATTCTTCCAGTATTCACCTTCCTTGAAAGTTGTACTATGGAAGTTGGAAGTTGCAACGGAATATATCAATTCACACCATGCTTATTTTCAGACATCCACAACATGGGATTGGCAAAGCTGAGTGTAGCTCACCAGGCATGTATTGAGATGATGATGAAGATGATGATTTATGTGCTGACCATCTGACTGGGTTGCCCCAGCCACTCAGGACAGCTCCCAACAAAAATTTAAGAACACAATAAAACATCAAACATTAAAAGCATCCGTATACAGGGCTGCCTTCAGATGTCATCTAAAAGTCAGATAGTTGTTTATTTGCTTGACATCTGATGGGGAGGTGTTCTCCAGGGCGGGCACCACTACCAAGAAATCCGTCTGCCTAGTTCCCTGTAACTTCACTTCTCGTTGTACCACAGTCTTGATAACTTCCTGTTTTCCTCACTGTAAAAACAGAGGCATGTATTGATTACCTGGCAAGTGAGAATACATAGCTAGTGGGTCCTGTTTACACAAATCTGATTTAATCCAGCCTGTATGCTTTGAATGCTCTAAACTGATGGTGGGGCAGGAAACTGGGAGAGGTTGTGCTTCTTCCTATGTTCCTTTAGAATGGGGACATTGGAAGCTGCCGTATTTTGAGTCAGACCATTGGTTCATCACACCAGGGGCAGCTGTATAAGCTGGGGTGGGGTGGGGCTCCAGAGCTTTCTGGAAACCTGATAGCAAGCTCTTTTGAACCCAATGGGACTTTTTCCTGCAGATTATGCTGTTGGCCTTTGTTTCTTCCTCAGGAGGTGGGACTAGGTAGCCCTCATGTGTTCCTTCAAGCTTTGTGATTCTATAATGCCATACAAGCATCTATTCCCTGTGAAAATGGAAGTGGCCTGTTTAAATTTTCAAAGAAATACATGTCCAATAAATCTGAATGCAGGAAGATTTTATGACCCAAGAAGGTATTAGTGGGAGCGGGGGGTTGGGGTGGAGAGGGGCTCCTCGAGAGGAAATCGCCATTAGTAGCTCCCTGTCAGACGCATCCTAGTCTATGAAGTTTTCTCGACTTGAAGCTGGTTATCTCACAAATCTGTGCAAAGCTCTGGTGAATAATTTATACCCGGCTTGAGGTGACAAGTTAAACACGCCCATTTTGTCGAAGATGCTATGAAGGCATCAAGATGGAGCCATGCTTCAGGGGGAGTGGGGCCAGGCTGATGGGAATCTGAGCGTGTCGACGAGAGCGGAGGGGGGGGGGTGCGAAGCTGCTGTAAAGAAAATGAAATGTAATGAGATCTTCTTTCATGCATAATTCATGAGTGATAACATGACTGCATAAAAAGGCCTGGATTTTAACAAGGCAGACCCGCAATCACACACATTATCTTCCCAGAGGAACATTCTATATTATTGGCCGAAAAGAGAGGATTTTCAATACATGTAGAAAATAAAATAATAAAAAGTTGACTTTCTTTCTTTCTTTCTTTCTTTCTTTCTTTCTTTCTTTCTTTCTTTCTTTCTTTTGCACCCCCCCCCCCGCCCAGTGCTGGACATTTTTACTCTAACACAAAATAGCCATAAAAGAGAGTGTTTTGATTTGCAGCTGGCAGATGATGTTGTGCAGGATTTTGCTTGGAAACGTTTGCTTCCCTCTCAGATCCAATATAGAATATGTATATTAGAGAGAGAGAGAGAGAGAGAGAGAGAGAGAGAGAGAGAGACAGAGTCTATGGCTTGTAAAACAGTCCTGCACAGAGTAGGATGGGCATCGGTTAAATTTCACATGGAAACTTCTACCCAGCCGCCCTCTCCCTCAAGAAGCCAAAAACTTTTCATGGGAAAGACTGCCTTGTAAAGCAGCTTTGCAAAGGATAAAATGTTCATGATTGTTGCCATAACGTTTTGTTTGGTTGCATTTGCAAAACCCAAATGCTGCAATTCAGCTTGGCGAGTTCCGTTTTACTGACTGCTCCGACATGAACGCCTGAAATGTTGTTTTAATGCTTGAAGTTTTTTTTGCTTTTATTTATTTCTTTATTTTTAAAGTCAGAAGGCTTTTCTTTTCTTTCTTTCTTTCTTTCTTTCTTTCTTTCTTTCTTTCTTTCTTTCTTTCTTTCTTTCTTTCTTTTGAAGCTTGTTGATTAAAGCCTGAAATGGCCTTGCTTTTCTCGCAACAAAATCCTAATGCCAGTTTCAGCTGAAAGGAACCTTGGGTGGATTGTTTGTTCACTTAGTAAGGACCTATGGCAAAAGGGGGGGGGGCTGATAGAAATAAAAAAGGGCGGGGGCAGAAGCATCAGCTCAAGGAGACGGTTAAGTTATTTGTTCAGCTCACACTGCATAATTTCAATATTTGTAAAGAAAGTAAAACAACTAGACTACAGCCGGTTACATTTTTATAGCCCTGACAGTTAAGCTCAAGAAGAACACATTATGGGTTCAACGTGATTGATGCTTCAAAGTGTTCCACCTTCTCATGGTGGCGTTTTCGTTTTTCTTCTGGTCTGAGCTGCACAGTTAATGCAGTAGAGAAACGCTACCTGCCCCCACCCCTGCAAAAAAGAAAAAAAAAAGGGAAAAAAGAGGCAGGTAGAATCAGTATCATTGCTAAACAATCTCATCCATTTTAAATCAAATTGATGCTATTATGAAGCCCTGTTTCGTGGCAATTCCCGGTTCCTTGAGGTTTTGACAGCTTTAATAAATAAATAAATAGATACACAGGGATTCATTCCCCCCTTTCTCCCCCCCTTCTTTTTTTTTTAAAGGAGCAGGGCAATAATTTCATATCTGATTATGGAATTTTCATCCTTTTGCAGCTCTCACGGCGGTGCAAGGAGGGAGAAGAGGACAACATGATACTCCGACTCCCTCCCACCTCTTCTTTTATAGCACCAGTAGTGGAATTGTGTTTTCGCCTCTGATTCCTCACTGCGCCATCTTTTTCTGAAAAGGCTCTCTTCTTAAAGTTGCATACTGTCTGTGTTGCTCCTGTGGTGTGTTTCCCCCACTTTAAATGTTTGTCTTAATGTCCTTCTCGCAGAAGGCAGGTGCTCCTTTGCAGTACATCGTTTCCCACCCATCCACCCCCTTCTTCTTCCTTCCAGCCACCTAGCCCAGCTTTTAAAGACGCATAAGCAGAGATTTGTCTCACAGCCCAGCCAGGGTGAAATCTGATTATCGCTTAGGTTTAATCCTGGGCCGACCTGTCTCACTTGCCTATCCTTTGCATGGGATGTTTTGGTGCTTGAGTTCATCTTAAGACTCTGAATAGCTAATTGCATGCCTATGTGCATAAATATACGTCTGCATGTACAACGACATGCAGTAAGATTCTTTGGGTCTCATAAATCCAGATGAGGAAGTCTGCAGCGAATGTCTTCCTTGAAAGAAAGAAATTGCCAAAGGGAAATTATTTCCAAGTGTCCTCTCTGTGTCTTCATTTACTTTTCAGGTTATGTCCCCGCATTCAGATTCTCCCCCCACCCCACCCCTACCCGACATTGACTCGCAGACACTGATTCTATTCTATATTGTTTAGCCTCACTCGGAAAGAGCCATTTCCAGACATGACGAAGATTTGTTTGCTTATAAGACTGTGTTCTCCTGACAGCCATGCTGGCTGAATCGCTTTCTGAATGCTTTAACATACATAAAAATGCAAAGCGCCTGAAACAGGAGTCGAATAGTAACATTATTAAAATACCCTCTAGGGGTCATATGATGCAGGATTGCCACAGTTAGCAGAATATGGTTGATCTAAGCTATCAGTCAGGGTTAGGAGGTTGGGTTTGTTTTTTTCAAAAGAATCTCCCACCCACCCCTACCATGCTTGATAATAAGATACTGTGAGATGTTTAGGGGCAGGGTGTTTTTAATTGAAAGCCAGGATGCAAATTGCAGAGGTTCAACAGGTCCTCTCTCTCTCTCTCTCTTGCTAAAGATGCAAATATTAGTGCAACTCAAGTTACATTTCAAAAATAAATATTGAAAACTAGCTCCCAACCTTGGTAGCTTCTGCCTAAATGATTGTTATTCTCGTAGGCAACCATTTTGGAAAAGCAACCCAGGAAGGTGGTGTCCCAAGAAAATGCACTATATACATTTTCTCTGCACACAAACACATAAAAATGATGTTCCTTCATAGTGAGTCCATTGTTTATCCCTGTATTGTTAAATGCTTACAGAGGCACATACACCCTTAAGTAAAATATGTGTTACTGCCATATCATCATCATCATCATCATTATTATTATAATATAACCACCCATCTTTAAGGGCTGAAGCCATATTTGGAAGAAGTCTTGGAAGGAGGTGGCATTTCCCTCAAAACTGGCCACTGCTCTAGAAGCTGCAGCTCAAGAGGATCCCATTTGATGAGCATCTATCTAGCCTGAAGACGCAGTTGCTTTCCTGGCCTGAGAACTGTGGCCCAGAAGTCTCAGAGGAATAATCAGTCTCCCCTAAATCATTGGAGTCAACTGGTGTTGAAGCAGGCAAGGCTGGAGAAGCTTCTCTCACCAGAGGCAGAGCTAGCCATGCAGATAGAGCTGCAGAGGTATTTGAAGCTTAGACCAAATTTATCTGTTCCTGAAGCAACATCATTTGAGGCTGCTCAGAAGACTCTCCAGCCGGAGCTTCACATGGAGCTATCCAGGGTGCTGTCTGTTTTGCTGGGATTTTGCCTCACTGAAACCTGACTTCTACTTTGTCTTCTCAGAACCTGGACCTTGCCTTACTTGATGCTGTATTACTGGAGCTTAGCCTAGGACTTGATTGACTTTGCCTTACTTCCTATACCTGCTCTGGCAGCACCCCTTCCTGCTCAGGCTATACGTCAATATGGCTGAGTTACTTTCATAATATAAAACCAGATCTTGTTGAGCCGCGGAATAATTTAGTAATGCCTTCTCCCATACAGACCTGCTGGTATGTTGAGATCTATAGGGGAGGCTGTTCTGGTGATGGCCTAATTTTGGAATTCCCTCCCCACTGAAATACAGGTGGTGCATTTCCTGATCAGCTTCAGACACCGGCTGAGGACAGAAGGCAGGAAGACCAACACTAGATGGAGCCAAAGCTAATGATGGGCAGAATGACCTTCTGACTGGTTGTAGGAAACAAGGGAAGGAGGTGGGTGTTGGTGGGGCAGACTGAGGTTGGTGGGGGCTAATTTGTATGTGTGAGGTAGTCCCAGGTTCAGTCCCAAGCACCTTCAATAAAAGGAACCCAGTCAGCATGATAGGAAATTACTTCTGCCTGAGGTTAAGTTACCATCAGCCATGGTAAATGGTGGTGGCCTAGATGGATCAGTGTGTTGGCGCTGCATAAAGAGTTTTATATATTGGTCATATCTACAAGAAGAAATGTCACGTATGAGGTTTGTGTTCATCTGGTATTATATAAACACTGGAATAATTTGCACAGTATTCAATGGCAGGATTCCTAGAATGGAATGGAATGAAATGAAATACAGCTTGGGCAGGGGGATCTCTGAAATGTGATATTATGCTATATTTTATGGGGGTGATAGGAGTTGTCTGAGTAATGTGCTTATAAAACGAGGCTGTTGTACACCAGCAGTTCAGCAAGAAAGATGGAAAGAGAGATCAGGGAGTTAAATCCCTCAAGCAAAACTTTAAACTGTCTTTCCTTTTCAAAGGCGATCATAGGAACTTAGGGAAGGTAGAAGCTAGAATTGCATAATGAAATGTTTACTTATGAAGCAGCACACATACACAGGGAGAAACTTTAATTACAGTAATTAAATATGGTGAATTATTTAACTTTTTTGAATCTCCAAATCTCACTCGCAACTGTTGAAGGGGTTTTTTTTTGGGGGGGGGGGTCCTGTTCTGAATTCAAGCATTACTTAGGGGACTTCATTTGAGACATATGAAATGAATTTTTTTTATTTTTACAAAGAGGCCTTCTCAAAATTATCCGCCATCCACAAGAGCTGATGGAAAAACCAAATGCCTACAACAAAACAAATGGTTTGCATGGGGTTTCCATTACAATTAACTGAAATCCACCTTGCAGGAGTATGTTGCAGCTGAGCAAGTCAGGTTATTTTATCTTCATTTGCAACCCATGAGCACATTGATATTGGTGATCTCCATCTCCCAAGCCTATTACACATGTAATGATCCTCAGAGACAGTGTGCATGTTGAATTTTAACTGGGGAGATCAGGAGCCAAACCTCCACTCAGCTATGAAGCTCATGGGGTGGTGTTGGACCAGTCACTATCCTACCTCACAAGGTTGTGTTATGAAGATAAAATGGGAAACCTGATATCCACATAATCCTGAGCTCAGTGGAGCAAAGGATGGCACATGCCTTGAAAATCAAACTGAGCAAACATTCAGCACCATGTTTTAGGATGCATCAATTATCACTCTTGATAATTATTGTTGGGAGGGGTGGGCTGTTAGGCTGAATGCCTGAGCCCCTTCTAAACCCTGGATCTAGCAAGGATTCAGTTCTTGGAATAGCCAGGCCAGGTTCTTGGTAACAGCCCTAAGTGTCGGTTGTTAGAGTAACAAAGGAAGTGGCTCTGTGCCTCAGGGCAGTGGGTGCCCCTGCTCCTCCCTCAACTGTCAGGAGCTTGTCCTACACTCGAGTAGGACCTTGGTAGAGACACATGCCTGACTGGCATGTTCCCTCCCTCCTGGTCGATCATTTGGGAGCTTCAAAAGCTTTCTTCTGCCCAAACATCACAGTGACCGATGCCAACAGACATCGGCACACTTAGGGATCCGCAGAGTCTTCGCAGCTTGCATAACAGACCTCAGCAACTCAGCATTTTGGCTAATATATTTACATATAAACACACACAGAGCACTGCAACATGGCTCCCTCTCTCTCTAGCATCAGACAGCAAAGAGAAAAAGGACAAAGGACAATAGTCCCACTTCATGGAACACAGTAACACAAACATCCTATCTCCATCACTTCCCACTCTGTGGAGTCAAAACATACACCGTCATGTGATAGAGAACAATCCTATGACTGCAATCACGGAGCAGGAATTCTAACAGTTAGAAAGACAAAAGTCAGAGTTGTGTGTGCAAGAGCTTGAAGCAGGCAGCAGGCTGAAGCCTATGAAAAAGAGACATGCTTTATTTCTGCTTGAATCCAAGGCTGTGGCTATGGGAGAAGCAAGAACTATTTGTTGTTTAGTCGTGTCCAACTCTTCGTGACCCCATGGACCAGAGCACACCAGGCACTCCTGTCTTCCACTGCCTCCCACAGTTTGGGGGTATTAATCCTTTGAGCCTCTCAGTTGTAGGCTCAGGTTGTATAAGGTAAAGGTAAAGGTACCTCTGCCCGTATGGGCCAGTCTTGCCAGACTCTAGGGTTGTGCGCTCATCTCACTCTATAGGCCAGGAGCCAGCGCTGTCCGCAGACACTTCCGGGTCACGTGGCCAGTGTGACAAGCTGCATCTGGCGAGCCAGCGCAGCACACGGAACGCCGTTTACCTTCCCGCTGGTAAGCGGTCCCTATTTATCTACTTGCACCCGAAGGTGCTTTCGAACTGCTAGGTTGGCAGGCGCTGGGACCAAACGACGGGAGCGCACCCCCGCCGCGGGGATTCGAACCGCCGACCTTTCGATCGGCAAGTCCTAGGCGCTGAGGCTTTAACCCACAGCGCCACCCGTGTCCCTCAGGTTGTATATAAGTGCAAATAAACCATATATTCTACAGACACCACAGTCTTCGCTGCCCCTCATTCTGAGGAAACCAAATCCTGAGTAAGTGCCTGGAACCCCCAGAATTTTGCACCCCTCAGAGATGGGGATTGCATGCAACAAAATGGTCTGCTTGAAGATGAAGATAATATAACAGGGAATGAATGTTTGTCTAAGATATATATACAGAAGATGTGAATACCTAAAACATTATTGTGTACAGGGACAATTGGGGCGGGGAGGGATAGAGATACGCAAATCTCAATTTTGGTTTCTCCCAGTTTCTCATTTCCCCCAATCTTAAACTTGGTTCTTCACATTTCCACATCAGTTTGCATTTCCCCCCTAAAAAAAATAATCATGAAAATTCACCAGTATTTTAATATTAATATTTTTGTACATATTTTTGCAAGGAATTTCCCCATCACACAATGAATTTCTGTATATTAGTTCCACTAATATATGCATATTTGTGCACACTTCACCACTGTATATGCATTTGCGTACACAATACTTTGTTAGAGGACTGAATTTCAAAATTCAGCGATGTATGAATTTTGACAGATGGCTGTGTTTTAGATCATGCATTGTATCAGAGAGTGTAAATCAGGTACGTTCGCCTTTAAATGTAAAGTGAATCATCTCTCATCTGTAGTGGCCAGTTTTCAGGTTACCACCCTGTGATGTTCTGTAGGATGCCATGAGTACAATTTCCCCAAGTGATCTAAGCAATATCACTACTGCCAGGGAGAACTGAGTTTGCAGGACAAAAAAATTCTGTCTTCTTCCCTACCTTCCAAATTCTCTGCAAAAATCACACAAGGCACGCCCAATGCAACCACTGAGTGAGGTACCACTTTCTTATTCAACTCAATGTTGCTCATTTGGATGACAAGGAGTGCGTTTCCCCAACATTTTCAGCACATCACCTGCTTTTTACCTCTTTGAGCATTGTCAAATGCAAAGGAATTTCAGTAGTTGAGGGTTTAGCTCATGTTAAGATAGACTGTAATGTGTGGGCTTTTGGGGGGGTAGGCACAGCAAAAGGAAAGAGTAACATTTGCTTCAATGGCAATGCAATCGGAACAGTTCACATGTATAAAAACAGGGAGGGGGTCATTAACTGTGAAGAGCTTAAGCAGCTTAAAGGATGACTGATCCACAGTGTTTGGTATTGTGACACTAGATTGGATTCTAACAGTGCAGTCGATCTGGTAACATATGAGCGCCTTGATCGTTCACAACACCAAATAAACCAATTTTCTCCATTCCCAACTTTCAGAGATTCTGGTGCTTGGACCTGAACTCTAGAACTGGAATCTGAGGGGCATTCAGAAACAGGAAATACTGTGTACGTTTTCCTGATTATCATGCTAGCACTTCTGTCCCTTTTTCTAAAGTTCCTTTCAAACTGCAGTATCTGTTGTGTTATGGAACTGAGGCTTTTTGACCAATATACCAGCGTGTCATGCCCAGTGAGTGTGGTGGGACACAACAACAAATGCCATTGGATAATGTTGTCCACACTTTCTGTTCTCCTGTGACTCCCCCATGAAAACAGCAGGAAAGAACTTGTTGCCAGCATACCATTCCAGATTTCATCTATACCCTTCCCCCCAAAAAATGATTTTCTGGGTTAGAATCATAGAGTTGGAATAGACCACAAGGGCCATCGAGTCCAACCCCCTGCCAAGCAGGAAACGCCATCAGAGCACTCCTGACATATGGTTGTCAAGCCTCTGCTTAAAGACCTCCAAAGACGGAGACTCCACCACACTCCTTGGCAGCAAATTCCACTGTCGAACAGCTCTTACTGTCAGGAAGTTCTTCCTAATGTTTAGGTGGAATCTTCTTTCAGTGGTTGAGGGGGCTGCAAATGGATTTTTTAATGGAATCAAATAACACAGAAAAGAGCCCTAAAAACGGGGGCTATATCGCATTAGTTTTCCAGAAGTGGCTTTTATATCATATGGAAGGTCAAATATAATTCAGGAATCAACAGTAAAGAAATGTCAGGGAAACAGAATAAACAGTCATGTGAATGTAGCCAACACTCAGGACTGCATGTGATGCACCTCAGAACTTTCTTCAAGCACGGAAAAGATTAAAGTGTGCTGATACACATTTCCCTGTGCCCCAGAATTCTCTGAGTGATGCAGAGGCAAAAAGGACACCCAAAATGTCCTTGCTGTGTTTTTTCTGCATGCCTCCTCTGTAGCCTTCATTACTGCACAAGGAAGGTGTGTCTGATGAGTGGGCACACATGGGAATGGGAGAGGGTGGCAGAGATGGCAGAAAAGAATCTGGCTCATATTTTAATCTAAGACAGAGGTTCTTAACCTTTTTGGGATCATGGATCCATTTTAGAATTATGTGAAAGATAAAGACCCTCCTCCCCAGAAAAATGCATCTAAACACACACACACAAACACCATTTTCCATACAATCTATTTTATTGCATTGGTTCATGGACACCTGAATGCAATTTAGGTGGAACAACCCTGAATGTAGCCATTCAGGCACTGAAAAAGTACTTAACCAGGACTACTAACCCCACTTACCTGGAAATAAGCCCACATTCCAGTCTGGGCAACCTTCTATGGGTGATATGACAGTGGTTGGTGGGGCCAGAGACAAAGCCAGTACATTGAATTTACATTTGTATAGAAAGCTAGTTTTCATACATAAACACACACACCTTTATCCTACATCCAGAAAAGCAGTATGTTTATTTCAGGGTTCAAAGATGTAAAAACACTTGGAGTGCAAAGCACGGCCTTGGGGAAATTATGGGGGCCAGATAGTAACAAGCTACTATGCCTGGTTTATGGGAGCCCTTTTTAGATTTTAAAATGGAAGTAGTAAGACTATTGGTCTTTCTTGGAGAAGGAATGTGTGATAATCTAGATTAAGAATTTACCTATGATAAATCACTAGCCAAGGGTGAAATGAATTCTCCTTTCAAAAAAAAATTCCTAGAACACATAACTGTATTGTCTTCTTCACCAGCAGACCAAGATACTGGAATCTATAATCAGAAGGATTTTATTTTAAACTGAGAGGCCCGGAGGGGAGAGAGAATTCTTTTTTTGTTAATTATTTCCTGGGCTAAAAAGTCTGCTGTGCTGACACAGGAATATTAGAATAATCTATTTGAATGCCAGGATTTTAATTCCTGCATAAAGAGTGTACACATATTTTCCAGATATTGTTGGATAATTCACTTTACTCCAGAGAATGCATTGTCCCATTGTCCCTTATCTCAACTTATCTCTTTGACCAAGATACCAAAAAGGGAAAAAAAATGCAATCACAAACATGGTGCGATATCAATGTAAATGACAAAAGGTACAATGCTGACATATACTAAAAATATATAATTCCCCCCAAAGGGGAAAAGTAATACAACTGTGTGAAAATCCTTCCTTTCTCTCTTCCTCTCTTCCTCTCCTTCCTTCTGCTAAGGAAATAATAGAGAGGACCTGTAGAGTGGGATCCAAAATTGTATAGGAAGACATTCCCCCAGACAATAGGGTTTCTCATATCCTCTCATTGTAGATCTTTGCCATTCCCAAATGTCACTCTTGAGAGTCAAGGGACCCTCAGGATAGGCTTGAGATGTGGCACTGGGGCCAAATTCTTATCTCTTACTCTAGCTCCTCACACCCACCTCTCATCCTAAAGAGAAGGTTTTGATGATTCGAGTGTCTGCACTAAGGACATGGGTGGTGCTGTGGTCTAAACTACTCAGCCTCTTGGGTTTGCTAATCAGAAGGTCTGCAATTCGAATCCCTGCAACGGGGTGAGCTCCTGTTGCTCTGTCCCAGCTCCTGCCAGCCTAGCAGTTCAAAAGCACACCAGTGTAAGTAGATAAATAGGTACCACCGTGGTGGAAAGGTAAACGGCGTTTCCATGTGCTCTGGTTTTCGTCATGGTGTTCCGTTGCGCCAGTAGCAGTTTAGTTATGCTGGCCATATGACTCGGAAAGCTGTCTGCGGACAAACGCTGGCTCCCTTGGCCTGAAAGCGAGATGAGCGCCACACCCCATAGTTGCCTTTGACTGGACTTAACCATCCAGGGGTCCTTTACCTTTACTGGAGAGAAGTGGGTGGAAAAGCCCTGTTCCATGATTGAACTTCCACTTGCACATCAGTACATCCACTCCATAGAATTTTTAAAGCATTTCATACAGTTTCTATTTTTAAGATATAAGTTGATGCAATGCTTTGATTTAAGATCTAGATAGGTGGCGCACACAATGGGTCAGAATGGGGGCGCCATTTCCCCACTGACTAAATTGTAGAATGTTTGTGACCTGTGTTAGTCAACATAGGAAAGGCCCCATGCTCAGTGCTAGGAAATACATGTTGCATTTAAGAGGTGCCAGGATCGTGTCCTGGCCTGTCCTGTTAAAAGATCCCAGAAGCAAGCCTGGAAAACTTGCCTTTTCTTTTCTGCTACAGGTATTGAATGTGCTGTCTTTTGGGATCAATATGCTTCCTTTAGCATTTCCACACTGACAAATGAGACAGGAGCAGCACAGTGGGGCCATGTTGCTGAGTCGACCTCCTGGAGAGTCTCTGACACTTACCAGGGTGGGGCAAGGTGGCAGTGAGGTCATAGCTGCAGAAGTGCACCAGTGAGCCAGTCAGGCGGTCTCGCTTGACCTTACCACCCCCCTGTTTCGCCCCCCACCCTATCCAGTTAAGCAGCAGGGACACTAGGGTCTGGAGGGTGACTCCACCCCACCGTGCTGGTCACACCTTGACTGAAGAGAAACAAATCCATCAGAACTGTTTATTCATCAGTTGCTAGCTGTACAATTCACACATCTTCTTTTCTGTATTTCCCTCATTATGGGATGGGATGTCCCTATTTCCATAGGAGAAATGTTGGAGCTTATGTACACCACCATTCATTATGCATGTTCATATGTTCGCATTCTTACACTTTTTGGTACAACTCCCACCTATTTATCAGAGGCCATACCCCTAGAAGCAGGTTTTCACGTTGCATTGGTTCCAAACTCAGTTAGTTGAACTAATTTCTTGTTCGTTTAGTCCTGGTGTTAATCCCACTGCTTTCAATGGGACCTAAGCTTAATTAATTTAGGCAGCAACCCTAAACTCACTTACTTGAGAATAAGCCGCCCCCACCCCTGAATTCAATAGGGCTTACTTCCGAGTAGACATGGTTAAGTTCATGCTGTCAGTGTTGCTCTCAGCTGCTGGGTTTTGTTTAAGGGATACTTTGTGATTGTTAATGGATAGGGTGCATTTTTTGAACAGTGTTTATTCATAAGGTTGGGGAAATGTTGACCAATCACTGCAACTATATAGCCACCTTTCTGTGCACTACCATTTGATTTTAAAATATTTGCTTCTACATCTTCCATCAACCATGTGCACAAGCTACTTTATAAATATTTTTACCCCATTTATTTTCATTTTATGTTTGTGCCATGGAAGACACTGTAGTCCAGCAGCAGTTTCCCATACTACTTAGATTAGAGCAGACACCTGGAACCAGGTAGGAGGAGCCACAGTCAGACTCCTCCCATATGGCTGAGCACTTCTGACATTATCTTTATAGTGTATCAATAATGCGATGATTCCCAGGTGACGAATGTCCCAAGAGAAGCGGGCCTCACAAACCATTCTTTTTTTTTATAATATTTTTTATTGCGTTTCTTTTCATAGGTTCATAAATTCAAGAGCATACAAAAGTAAGAAACAAGAAACAAATTTTAAAGATAGAAAAAAAATAATAAGAAAGAATAGATATATAACAGATCATCTTTCCATAATTTACCACTGCCAATTGGACCTCCTCACATCTTCCAAGCCTTGCGTTCTTTGCAATAACAATGTCAGCAATTTGTTACCTTATTTCACAACTTACTGTAACTTTCAATTATTATGTTTCCAAATTCAAAATGTTGTAACTCAGGTTTGGTACCTTTAAAATAAACATAATATATTTGTTTCACCTTGTCTCCTCTTTTTTTTTTTGTTATCACTTACTTTACCATTTACTTAATCAAATTGCTAAAGCATAACATTTCCTAATCGTGCACAATCTTAGCATTCATACAGCTTATAGTGTTTCTGCAAATAGTCTTTAATTTTTTTCCAGTCCTCCTCTATTGTTTCCTCGTCCAAATCTCGGATTCTGCCAGTCATTTCAGCTAATTCCATATAGTCCATCAACTGCGACTGCCATTCCTCCAGCGTGGGTAAATCTTGTGTCTTCCAATACTTTGCGATAAGTATCCTTGCTGCCGTAGTAGCATACATGAACAAAGTTCTATCCTTCTTTGACACTTTCTGGTCCACCATGCCCAGCATTCTTTAACATTCTTTAACACCATTCTTTAACATCATTCTGAACATCCTTTAAGTCATTTACTCATAATATATTTTCCTTTTTAATTCTTAAAACAAGACAGAGGCAAAGTAATAGAACAATGCCTTTGCAAAAATCCTTGTGGGTTTGTTTCTGTTTCTGCCTTACAAGTATGTGTGAGGTCCATATGGGATGGGAGGCATATTTGATTTCTTCCTAGAGCTGCAGTCCTTACAAAGCTAGACTCAAGTTTATAAATCTGCCCATCCAGTCTGATTAAGTTCATCTAGCTTGTATCTTGCTATATTAATCCCTTGTGTTTTACGAAGCAATCCCTACATCCAACTGGCACCATCTATATACCACAGTAACTACATGGAAGCTTTTCATAATGCAGAGCTCTGGTGGAGTAACCTATATTTAACATGTCAAGGCTTATTTGGTTGATGCTACAAATTCGTTCCATAGTTGCTGCATTACAGAACTGTTTTAAAACCTGATCTCAAGCTTTTTTAAAAATAGCAATTGCCACTAACAAAATAAGATCAAGATGTAAAAAAGAAAAGAAAAGGTTATGTGTGGATATTTAGCAAAGAGGTCATGAACAACATTCATATTCATGCTCTGTCCATCTCTCATTGTGGGCTGCGTGTGTGTGTGTGTGTGTGTGTGTGTGTGTGTGTGTGTTTCATCACAGAGACCCATAAATCAGGTAAGCTTGAAATGCTTGGTTGAAAGTAAAACCCCCAGGTGGTTGTCACCAATGGAAGCAAAAGAGGTGAAAAAATTGAATATGGGTTCTAATTGGCCTAAATATTGTGAAATTATAGAACAAGATGGTGAAAATGTAAAATTGCAGAGTTTTGAGAAACTGAAATTTAAGGTGAGAGATTGGTTACATTATCGACAGATAAATGAAGTATTTAAACAGGACAGAAAGAAAGGCTTCCAGGTGGAGAAGTCAAAATTAGAAACAGAACTGTTAGAATCCAATACTAAAAATTTGTCAAGAATGTACAACTTGCTGTTGAAATGGAATACTCAAGATGAAATGGTGAAATCTAATATGATTAAATGGGCACAGGACATTGGGCATGACATTGAATTTGCAGACTGGGAGCAGTTATGGACCACTGGTGTTAAATTTACGGCATGCAATGCCTTAAAAGAAAACATTATGAAAATGATCTACAGGTGGTACATGACTCCTGCTAAGTTAGCAAAGATCTATCATTTGCCCAATAACAAGTGTTGGAAGTGCAGTGAAACGGAGGGAACCTTCTATCACCTTTGGTGGACCTGCCCGAAGATTAAGGCTTTCTGGGAAATGATCTATAATGAAATAAAAAAAGTTCTGAAGAGAACGTTTGTTAAAAAACCAGAGGCCTTTCTCTTGGGTATGGTGGGCCAAATGGTGCCAAAGAAGGATAGGACATTTTTTATGTACGCCACCACAGCAGCAAGAATTCTTCTAGCAAAGTATTGGAAGACGCAAGATTTACCCACGTTGGAAGAATGGCAGACGAAGGTGATCGACTATATGGGACTGGCAGAGATGACTGGCAGAATTCGAGACCAGGGGAAAGAGGCGGTGGATGAAGACTGGAACAAATTCAAAGTTTATCTTAAAAACTGTTGTAATTTGGAAAATTAGGGGCTCAGAGTTATAAGAGATAAAGAACTACAGTTGTATTAATAATTAACTGAAGTTAAATACATGAAATATATTTAAGTTATGATCAGAGGGTTGCTAAAAAATCTTGAAACAAGAATGCAGGAAAGGGGTGGTATGGGGAAGTCATGTTTTTGTTTGTTTATGTCTATGTTTTTGTTTTGTTTATTCTTTATTTATGGAAAACTAATAAAAATTTATTATAAAAAAAAAGAAATGCTTGGTTGTAGACGGTCTTGGAGCAATTCACTTTATTTTGCCCAAATTGTGTGGAGAAGGAATTGCACTTTATATTACGGCTCTGCACACACACACACACACACACACTGATCTGCCCTGTGGGCTCCATCTGTGGCCCCATGCAAAGGAAGCTGCTCACTAAGGAGCAACACCATCACAAAACAGGATTGCACCCTTCTGCTTAAGAGCTGTGGGGTGCTCCTTCTTTGCAACGGGCTATTCCTGTACTATAGCACCAGGGTGCTCTCAGACCATTCTTTAACATGCTCTTAGTTGGCAACCCAATAAAGATTTACCACACCTCTGGAAAAACTGCTGAAATTCAATGGCTTGTCATGTTGCCATGGATTTTAGCTGACTTTCAAGCTGGTCAGATAGTAATGCAATCACACTCTCTATTTTCCAAACTCTGAATGGATTTACCCAACATACACACTCATCACATCCAATTTCTCCAGGTAACTGTGTTCTCAGTTCAATTTAGGCGATCCTGGGCAATATAAGCTTTATTCTGTAGGGTTACAAAACTGGCATCAAGTTAAAAAAAAGGTCACCAACACTAGCCTTGTTAGCATGCCAAGAATAAACTGCCGTGGTTTGCTCATGTATTTAACCACTTATTTTTAATTTGCTAATGGTCAAGCATGACATAGTTTTCTGGGTGATGTAGAATAAAGTGTTTAATGTACAGAAATGGACAACCCAATGTAAACATGACGTGGATGTACTTATTTATAAAGTGCCGCCAGTGTGCATGACATTTCAGAGAGTAATGGCCACAGCCCCATGCCAAAGCATTTGCTTGGCAGGTATCAGGTCCACAAGGTCTGATTCCTAGCATCTCTAGGCACGGCTAGAAATGTCCCCTGTCTCAAACCCTGAAGAGCTGCTGCAACCTCAGTGTGGAAAGTACTCACCTAGCTGGACCAATGGGCAGTGCTCCTTCCTAAAGTACATCCCAGCAGTGTGCCAGGCCCCAAATAGAAGTTTCTTTCACAGGCCAACATTACTTTTGAAACAGGGTCTCAGCCTTTAAAAATTCACCATAAATACAAATCTATCTTCCTTTTGGTAAATGTTGCTGGGTTCCCTCCCCATCTCTATATTTTCATACAGGACAGATCTTTGGTATTTATTGTACAGTAAGAAAGTCCCTACTGAAACCCTTGATTTTACAAATCCCACCGAGCACCATTTTAATCAAAGCAGAGCTTAATTTTCCCCTCCCAATGTTTCTTTTAATGTTGTAATTTTATATTCATTACACAAGGCTGTGGAAGTAAGAGCAGAACTTAATTAAGTTGCACACTACAGCAGTGATCCACAGCTCCTTGGGCACAACAGTGGACTTCATGCATACAGCTTGCTGAACATAAGAATGTGGAATATTTTATCCCACGTGGTACCCTTTGCAAATGCCACCATGTGTTGATGGTGTCCAAAGAGGGACTCTGCAAGTCTTTTCAGATCAGCTTCTCTTATTCAGGAGTCTTTCTACGTTGGTGGTAGCTGGTGCCAATTCAGAGTGTTAGGGTAGAAATCAAGGAGACCAGAGCCAATGACAGACAAAGCCAACTTATTCTAGTTTTGTCTCCCCCCCCAAAAAAAACAACAAAAAAAAAAACTGCCTCCAACTTTGCTATGAACTAGCCAGTCACTGGGGAAATATTCACTACAGAAAGCTGGAATCAATGGTCAATAAAAGAGGTGGAGAAACAGGGAACAGTGAGAAGATTTGGCTTCAGTCCTGCACACAATTGGAGTCAATAGGATTTAAGCAGTTGAACTGATGTGCAGGATTATTGCTTTTCTGAATAAATGGAGCTGTAGGGAAAGCCATACTTTCAGGCCCTTTTCGTAGCTGATCTGTTACTTCCCATTCTTTCTTTTCTTTTAGGAATGTCTTATCAGAGACCCGTTTTGCAGCATGGGATTTGGTTTGATACTATGTCATTCAAACCAATACAAATTTTTCTGAGCTAAGTCTGCAAAGTGATATGGGATCTCCCCCTCTCTCAATCTGCAGCCTGCATCATTATATCAACTCTACAGTTGTAGCACAACTTAAAGTAACTATAAACAGTAATGTTTTCAACTAATAATATCCTGAATAGGCTTCTTCTTTTTTTATCTTGTAATAGGTAAGTGCGGATCACCCCATAACCAGAGTGTAATGAAATTGTCAACATTCTCTTCATTTCTTCGTTTCCTGACAAATGGTGTGAACATATCACCTTTTTCTCCTAATGGAAAACCTAACTGGAATATATCAAAATGCTATTAGGTTTTTCATTTTCTACCACAATTTAATGCTGGAGAATGCATACAACCTTCATGCGTGCACTACTGTAAAATATTCCTTGTCCCCGATAAAATGACTGCAGTGGGGGGGTGGGGGGTGGGGATCAAACAGAATCGTTCACTTGTTTTGTATTGCAATTCCTTTGTTGCAATCTCTCCCTCCGCCCCAATTTTCTTTTTAATTTTCTGCAAGGGGATTTCCTTCCCTTCACAATGGCCCACAGATTTCTAATTTTTCTGTGTCAAGAAACATGTGTGTCTAATTCAAGTGTGTGTCTAATTTCAGTGTTGGTGGAGTCAATGGGACTGGCAGAAGAAGGGGAAATTTAGTCATTAAGAAGACAAGCCACCTTTTTAGCATATGGGATGAACCAAATATGCCATTGCCATACATTTACAGAAGCTTCTTATTGCAGTATTGTGAGGAAATAAGAGGGATCAAATCCCTATATTCTCCAGAGAAATCTATGCATCCTATTCACTCTTTAATTCATTCTGTCCTGGTTCTTACCAATAGTGGGACCTACAATAAATCCACACTTGCATGCATAACATCCACATGTCAGTGTAAGAGACAGATGAAGAAATTCCTTTGCCAATCAACGCCTTTCCCTCTCCTCTCTGATAGGATTGTACAATGTGACATAGATGCATAACTTGAATGCTGTTGTTATTAAGGTATTTGGGAACGTACATGTCATAGGGTTGTGGGTCTATGGTGGTATATGGGCTGGATAGCACGTTCATTTCTTGTTCATTTCTTGCTCACATGCTAAATATTTGGGTGAATCACTTGATATATAGGATGTAGGAGAAATTCAGTTCAGATTGCATTAAAAGGCAAATCTAACTAATGCACACTTCTTGAAACACCAAGCAAGCCAAAATCCAGTCAAACCTTCAAAAATTGCACTTCTCTGAATTTTACAATGCAATTCTCCAGCCAAATAATATGTACAAAACAGCATATACCAGAGTAAAGTATGCATAAAAATGCAACATTGGAAACAAAAAAACTGTATATTAGGGCAAATTTTAAAAAAAATGTTGATGAGGACTTTTAAAAACCCCCAGCAATTTGATGTGGAAATGTGGAGAACTCAAGCTAAGATTGGAAAAATGAGAAACAGAAAGAAGCAGAAACTGACAGTTTTGTCGATACCTGCTTATTTATTTTTTTATTTAGAGCATTTGTACCCTGTTCTTCAGCCAAAAAAGCTCCCAGAGTGGCTTGCATCCAATCAAAGCAGTTCCTATCTACAGGCTTACTAGCTAAGAAAAAAATGACACACAAGGGGAAATGAACAGAGAGGGAAGAGGAAAATCAAAATCAAAACTCAGGTACCAATCTCAGGCACCAAACAGCTGGTCCTATATAGACTCCAGGAGCTGGATGTGCTGGATGTGCTATATAGACTCCAGGAGCTGGATGTGCTGGATGGAGCTGGGTCTTTAGCAAAGCTTTTCATTGTTGTTGAAGATGCAGCTAGCAACTGAACTCCCATGAGTGTTTGAGATGGCTGAAAATCCTCCATTTTGATACTGAATTGGCTTGATCATACTGGACATTCTAGGAAAATTCTCGGAAGAATCTCTGGGGGCGACAATCCAGAGTGTTCTTCTAAACTCCAAGAGAAGGAGTCTGAAAAGGCTCCTCTACCATTACCAGTCTGGTGTTGCTGGCTTCCCCTCTGCCACCATTCTCTACACTTTTCTCAAGTTGCCATGTTGTGAAGGAAGAGAGGAACCAGCAGCAGAGAAGACTGGTGAATACTGAAGGCTCATTCTATATTCTTGTGGCCCTTTTTGCTATGAAGTCTTCTCAACATTTTCAGAGCTAAGGATGGGCCATGCAAAGAGATACTTTGCATGCAAAAGATGGCAGGTACCATTCCTGGAATTTCCAATTAGAACAGGGAAAGGCTTTCATCTGAAACCCCTGGGCACTGCTGCTAGTCACTGTAAAAAAAACTGAACTAGATGGACTGATGGTCTGAGTCAATATAGATTATTAAGCGTGATTGGCATTGTCAATATTTATTCCTCATGGATTCAGTCTGAACTATTTGAGACAACCGGTGTGGGATATGATCTTAACGCTCACAATGGAGAAAGGTCCTTGCATACAGAAAACCAGAACCACCAGAGAGTGCTCTAAGTTTTCTCCCTGAGATTCTAGTTCACAATATGCAGAGCATGTCTGTTTTGCATTAGGAAGAACTAAGAAATGTGACGCTCACCTTCAGCCTGAAGTGGTACTGTTCTAGAAGGCCTCCGACCTCCATGATGTGTCAATAAGACCTCACTACAGCTGCTACTATTTTGAAATTTAATTAGCACTATGTGAGATACGGAATTGCATATTAACCGTATTTACTCAAGTCTAATGTGCACCCTTTTTTTTTTTTGCAAAATTACACTCTGAAAAAGTGGGTGTGCATTAGAAACGATGGAGCATTAGACTCAAGAAAATATGGTATTCTTTTTTAAATATATATATAATTTTAATTAAATTTTCCATTTTAACAATCCAATCAAAGCACATTAAGTACTCCAAATTATACAAATACATATCATATAGTCCCAATATTCTGCCAAATTATAAATTTTTGTTGGGGCTTCCCATGCTTCAAGTTCAGTGGGGCTCTAATCATCTTATGTTTCTACTGCCTTGAGTTTCCAATAGTTCCTTCTTTAAATCTTCCTATTGTTATCCTTCCTTCTTTTCATGGCCTCTGAGTTGTATCCACAGGCGAGTTGAAATAAACAATAATGTGCTTCTGTGTTAAATTTGTATGACTCTCCCTTTTTTTGCAGCTGGTAAGCCTGTTGTTTGCGGAATGTCCTCACAGGCTGGTGTTTATGCCGAATCAATCCAAAAGTCCTTCTCTGGTGGCAGATGCCATCTTCACTCAGTTCCGATGAAATAAAATCTAGGCGTTTGCCCATGAATTTTCTCAGACAGGTTGCATCAAACATTAGTCTTTCGAGAAAAATATGGTATTCTGAAGTAACACAGCCATTTGGGCATGCAAATACTATAAATAAATAAATAAATAAATAAATAAATAAATAAATATTTTAATTGCATCATTTGCTTTTAAAATGGAGTGTATAAATAAGGGCTGAGGAACCTGTGATCTTCTGGATGTTTTTGGATGCAGATCTTACTCGTTTGTGCTGTTTGAGACCACAGATCCCCCATTTCTTGTTTATATAAAGAATACTCTTTTATTCCAGGAATTTTCCTGTAATGGTTTGGTTTTTTGTTTTTTGTTTTGGTTATACGAACAATAAATGCATATCGTGTTTTGCAGAGTACAGTAAAAGAGAAAGAGCTCCCTGCCCCAAGGACCTTACAATCAATACATGCAAACACGCAAAAGAGAAAGTCACAGGACGAGTCCAAGTAGCACAGGTTCAGTGAGTGAAGCAATGTTCTATTAATACAAATGAGCAAATAACCTAATAAAAAGTTTGAAAGCGCATATTAGATACCAGATAGAAAAGAGTACAATATTTTGATTAGCCTGTGCAGATGTAAAGGGCTGTGTTTGCAGCAGAGTTAAAATATGTCAGCTAGTAGATCTGTTCCACGGAGTCTCTGAAGACAGGTGCTGTACTCTTTTCTCTCATCAGTGCATTGCAGCTATTGTCTCAGCTAGGGACATCATCAGTCCCTAGGAAAAGTCGAGATCAAATGCAGAGGTCATTAACTAGCACCTTTTGGTCTTATAATAATAACATCCCAATTGCACACATGGCAATTTACATAGCATTACCCAATGTGCTTTGTGCTGCAATTTGACTTTTAGAGGTCAGTCTAACTTAGCTGTCTTCTTTCTTTCTTTCTTTCTTTCTTTCTTTCTTTCTCTCTCTAAAAGAAGAAGAAGAAGAAGATTTTTCTAAGCATCAAAGCCATACATTTACATGTCCTGCCGAATTCCTTTTTGGCAGCTTCTGCGAAACAAAGATATTGAATTGTACAGGGATGCCTGAAAATGTCCCCATTTTTAAAACACATACACACAAACCATCTATAAGATAAAACCTTAGATGTGTCAGCCCAATTAACACCTGGCTAGTTTAGGTTTCCAGAACATTCCTGCATATGTAAACAAGCAGTAATTTTTATAATCCCTCTGTAGATAGTCTTTGTGTCTTATTTTTAATTAGTGATTTGAAATATCTACCTCATTCGTTTTCTTCAGGCTTAGCCGCTCATACTGGATGTTTCATCCACTAGATATCTGTCAGAAATTTGGATTGGATACCCATTACTGAGATTGATAGCCATTATCAAACCTCAAAATACGTGTGTGTTCCTTTTTAAATATTAGCTGCCATACTGTGATAAGTTGTGTTTGGTTGTATGTTGCATGGCATAATGCATAACCCAATGGGGCTGAGTTTTGAAAGAGGAGCACAATTTATATTTTAAAGCTCAGAGACGGAGAACAGAAGCAGGGTGGACAACAAAAATAACAAAAAGGAGCAATGTGTGGAGAGACAGAAAGAGAGAGAGAGATTTGACATCATTTTGGTCAGCAATAACATGTACTGAAAATAACTATCTGTGCTCCACCTGAATAGGGCTGTGTTGTGCATATATCCCATTTTTTAAATAAAAAAGCTGGATTCCTGCTGAACAGTAGTTTCTAGACTGGAGATGGCAGATGTGGCACTGAATCAAGCCCCCTGCTTGACTTGTGTAGGATTTCTGGATTTTTGTGGTATGTGGTTTTTTTAAGCATTCCATATGATAAGTTCTGGTTTCTGACAGGTGGAGGGACCTACGGTTGCCATCCATCTGGAATTTCCCGGACATATCCGGAATACTGCTACCAGCAGCAATGTCCGGGCAGAAATCGCAGTGTCATTTTTGCTGATTTTCCATAAAAATAGCTCAAAAACGGTAATTTTTTTGCTATTGACAAAAAAGGTCAAGAAATTTTCAGTCTGGATTTTCACTGTTTGAAATATGGCAACTCTAGGTTCACAGGATCTTTGCATTTGTGATTTCCCATCCAGTTATGTATATACAGTGGTACCTGCGGTTGCGGAAGGGATCTGTTCCAGAGCTCCGGTTAGATCCCGAGGTTTCCTCAACTGGAGGGACCACTTCTGCGCATGCGCACATGTGAAGCCTGGAAAAATACTTCCGGGTTTGCCTCGTACGTATCCTGAAAGATACGTAACCGGAGGTGAACGTTAGAGGTACCACTGTAAGGATACAAGAAGGCTGCCTGTGTTTTTCACAACTGGTGCTACTTCCATCCCACTCCAATTCAGTTTCTGTCAAGTATTGTCTTGCTGCCCACTATTTAACATACGTTACATAACTTATGTAACTATTCATGTAACTTGCATCACTTAATTCATTTCAGTGTAAAAGCGATGTCAAAAGACTTTTTTTTTTAAAAAAAAGTGTATCATTTGACAATTCTAGCAAACCTTTACTTTATGTAAACCTTCAGCACTTAGGGAAAATGTTGAATAGCTGCCGGGTAATATTATCGTTAAAACTTGGTTCTGGAGGTTTTACTGCTGAAAACCGAAAGTAATATTGATCGAGTCACAATTAAGCGCTTTAAATCCCCCTTAATTTCAGGGGCAAATTATATAAGAACAAGGTTCAAGAATGAAACACTGGAAGTGATTTTAACTGGATACCGCAAACAGGTATATACAGAAAAACATTAGTGGTGACTAAGGCCTGATTTATTATTCTGTTGCTTCCATCAATAACTTTTGACTAACCTTTGCTTGATTGTGTCCACAATGGGAGTACAGCCTTTTGCTTCCGCTTGAAATTATTCTTACAAGAAAGAATGGCCTCAAGGCACATGATGGTGCAAGTTAAGCAGGTTTGGTCCTGTAAGCTGCATAGAGGGAAGACCACTGAGGAGCCAAAAGCTTTCTGTGAACTGTTTGAGGAAAGAGAAGGCACGAGAGTAATAAATGAATAAAGAGAGACAATGGACAGTTTTCAACTAAATAATTGTGCAAGCACAACAGCTTGCATTTGTGCAACAGTACTTCTTTCCCCCACTGGAAGGACAGATCGTGAAGCTGAGGCTCCAATACTTTGGCCACCTCATGAGAAGAGATGACTCCCTGGAAAAGACCCTGATGTTGGGAAAGATGGAGGGCACAAGGAGAAGGGGACAACAGAGGACCAGATGGTTGGACAGTGTTCCTGAAGCTACCAGCATGAGTTTGACCAAACTGTGGGAGGCAGTGGAAGACAGGAGTGCCTGGCGTGCTCTGGTCCATGGGGTCACAAAGAGTCGGACACGACTAAACAACAACAATAACAACTTCTTTCCCCAAATCAGTTTTGGGGGTTGGAGGAACCCCCAGAACAGATTTAGAGGACACACATGGGAATGAGAGGGGAGAAAGTCCTGCTGTGCAAGTGTACGTTGTTGCAGATGCAGATGTTGCAGTTGTGCAAATAAATTTCATTCATTCCAATGAGGCATGGAATATGGGAAGTTGCTATAAATCAAGTCATACTATTTGTCCATCTAGTTCAGTATTGTCTACACTGATTGGCAGAAGCTCTCCAGGGATTCAGACAGGGGATATCCCCAGCCTTAGCTGGAGATGTTGGTGATTGAACCTTGAACCCCCTCCTCTTCCATTGAGCTATGGCATACCTTCCAATATGTTGAAGCGAAAAACTAGAATGCCATCTTCTGGGGCTGTGCTCCTGTGAGAGTCACATGACCTGCATAAGATCACGGCCCTGAAAGAGTGCTTTTTCAGGTTCATGCTCTCATATGAGAGCACAGCACCTCAAAATGAGCATTTTGGGGCACCATGTGAGATCGCAAGCCCAAAAAAGTGCTTTTTGGGGGTGAGATCAGAGTCCCTAAAATGGCCACCATGCTCTCATGTGAAAAAAACCTGGTACTGTTTTAATTAAGTGATGAAACTTTAAAAAAAAAACGAGGGGGAGCACAGAGAGGAATCAGTTGCTTCTTTCAACAATTCCTTGAAAAAGAGCAGGGTGTTAAAACAAACCTCCTGCTTTTATTTTCAAAAGTGGAAAGGGGTGGGAGGGGGAGAGGAACTCAGGAGCCAAATATAATCTCTCCATTAGTATTATTAATAGCATTCGGCTTGCTTCACATGCTTTAAATCAGGTGGCATTGTCATGAGCATTGTATTTGCAAGCACTGTCGGAGCTACTGAAGACTCTGGTAAAAGCACAGAAGTACCTTCAGAGCAACTGCAAGAGGCCTTTGGGGAACAATAGGGTTACCTACAGTGCGCCAAGATATTAGGGGGAAAGCCCAACAAGTTGCGCTATTATCCTTCGATGGCTGCATACTGCTTGACCCAGCTTCATTTTAACAAGCGCTGAAATCAGTTCACAATCATGCGATTCTCTCCCTCTGCACCCCCTCCAGTTTTGCTTTGGTATGGCTAATTTGCACCGTGTTCAGATTCCAGGGGGTGCTTCTTATTTTTGGTGCTGCCTCCCAACCCCCGCTCTGCTTCACCCCTCACTTTCCATCTGAATGTCTGTTTTTAGGAAAGAGAAACTCTGAGAATTATTTAATTATTGCCAATGTATATCTCTGTCAAGATAATTAAGTAGAAAGAGGCCCTTGGCAGGAAGACAATAGCAAGAAGTAACGCAAGAATTTGGAAACAATGGTAAGAGTGTCATTAGTCCCATAAAATTCTCCAGGCTTGTCGGAATCATTCAGCACAAACAATGTGGGACGCCGTTATAAAAGCCTTGTCTAACTAGGAAGTAATTTCTGTTTGGAGTTTGCTGGGTTGTTTTGTTAATTAATCTCCTCAAGGTTGGTTGCCTTGTTGAATAAAAATGCATTTAGCATGCTGCGTGGATGCTTTGCACCGTACTGGGCAAGCAGGACTCACGTTGCATTAGTCTACATTGCCACAAGAGAGCCATGGGCAAGAGGACAATGAATGAGGCAGCTGGGTAATTAATCACAATCCTGCTTTCCAATAATGTATCCCTCCGTATTTTATATTCCAGAAAGCTTAAACAAAAAAATCACCTAAATTTTCCTTTTGGCCTCTTGTAGGTCCTTTTGTCTTCTTCCATTGGAACACAACCTTTCAAGCTCTGTTCAGTTTATATCACAGCTACGCATAGCAAAAAGCAAGTGGTACATCCAAAATAACATACTACAATTTGAGTGTTCCAGCTGAGTTTTTAATTAATTTTTTTAATGAGTGTTTTGATTTATTTTTATCCCCCTTTTCTGCTCAATCTCATAAAATGGAGCACAGCAAACCAAACCAAGTTGGTATACTAAAAACAAAAAGGCAATATTAAAATGATAACCTATAAATTATAAGAGAGTACCCAATTGGTATGAATGCCTGCAGAACAGAGGAGGGGAATCTCTTTCAGCTGGGGGCCACATTTCCTCGTGGGCAACCTTCAGTTGCCTGCATGCCAGTGGTGGGTGGGGCAAGAGGCAACAAGTGAGTGAAGCAATGGATCCACAGATTCAGAGGGTACTATGCAACTCTTCATAGTGGCAAGTAAGAGGTACTATGAGAGTTCCAGATTTGCAAAAGCTCATTGGGAGTACAGATCAGGGCCAGTGAGTGCTCAGCCTGGGAACAGCCTTGAAGGCCAGATAAAGAGGCATGGAGGTCTGCACGTGGTTCTCCATCCCATCCGTATAAGAAGTTGTAGGAATTTGCTACAATAGACAGGCAGTTTTACCTTCTGAAACACCAATTTAAAACATCCGTCTCAATGCCTGGATCAACAGCCAAGTGAGTTATTTCAAAAACATTTCTAGCAGAGCTGGCCCTACTATTAGGCATCGTGAGGTAGCTGCCTCAGATTGCAGAGGATGGACACAGCTGTGGACTCAGCCTTCCCTCTTCTCCCTAAGCTGGCAGCTATCCTCAGCTGCAGCAAGGAACACTGTATGCCAGTCTGGTCAGCTTCTGTACATGGAATAGGCCAAGGTACCATCTTGTTCTTTGCCTCAGGCAGCAAAATGTATTGGGCTGGCCCAGTAACAGAAGAGATCCAATTGAGAACAGGCCATCACACAAAACAATTACAGTGGTACCTCAGGTTACCTACGCTTCAGGTTACATACACTTCACGTTACAGACTCCGCTAACCCAGAAATAGTACCTCAGGTTAAGAACTTTGCTTCAGGATGAGAACAGAAATCGTGCTCCAGCGGCGTGGCATCAGCAGGAGGCCCTATTAGCTAAAGTGGTGCTTCAGGTTAAGAACAGTTTCAGGTTAAGTATGGAGCTCCGTAACGAATTAAGTACTTAACCTGAGGTGCCACTGTATCAACCACCATGTCCCTCATTCTCCATTTGGCCAGTAAAGGTCGGGGAGGGGGGCAAATTCTGACAAATATAACTACATCTGCTTAACTATACCCCATATGGCTTACTGATTTCTTAGCTATGCAGACTGAGGGGAAATATTTTTAAAACAACAGAAAATTGTAAAAAAAAGAAAAGAAAAAGGAATAGCCTCTCTCTATTTGTGTCTTTGAGAAACAATGCGAATTACCATCTTAAGGAGAACAAGACACACTTTAGTCCTCTGTAGGAAGGGCAAATGAACTGATAACAAACAAGAGGCTGGAAGAAAGGTCCCATGGTTTTGGAGAGGAGGCTTGTACATGAAGATGTGTGGCTGAAAATCATTTTGCCTGTATTCATGCAGTGGGGGCCCAAGTATGTCATATACAAAAACTAGCAAAAAGGAGCCCAGTTCACTTGAAGGGAAATTATGAAGGGGTAGATTAATACTCCTTGGTCCCTGGGCCCCAAACCTACCCGTAGAAATCCCTTGCAATTGAAGTACCAAATCATGATTATGTAGCAATATATTAAACATTTCAACCGCATTGATTGCATTGCTATTAAAAGATGAACCTTTTAATTATCCATGAAAAGTGTCTGGTAATTCGCACTGCCTAGATATTTGAGATGAAATGGAGTATGCAAGGGAATTTGAGTTTGCAAAGGGCTGCTTCTTCTTTTTTAGCAGAGATCACTGGGCCTGCCCCTACGGGACCTCTTGTTAACCAATCCTTCATGTTACTTCCCTGCAGATAGAAGCCCAGCTCTAGAAATTGAGTTCCTCAATATAAAAGAGAAAGCAATAAATATTTCTCCATCCATAAAGAGATTGTATTCTTTTGTACAAATGCTAAAAGTGAGATCATCCAGGCAGATGTTACCTCTGTAATTAAGATCACTGAAGAGCATTCTCAGAGTAAATAATGGAATTTGTTTTATTATGCTAATTCCTCATCTTTAAAGAACCTAGCTATAGATTTTAAGTCCACTGATAGCTAAGGAAACTTTGCTGTAGATATGCATGAATTCAGTTTCTAAACGTGAGCACCAGGGAGAGCTTCACCTTGCATGGAAACAATTCCATTTCAAATATGCAGGATGGAATTGTTGGGCAATTGCTTTTTCTTACCGAGATTTAAGAAGTTCAGATCCCACTATTTCCTTCCCCGTCTTGCACTGGAAAGGCTAACCCTCTCTCCTGAAAGCTGAAATGTTCGTAGGAAGCTGTACGTGCAAAAAGAGTGCATTTCTCTCCCAGTCCACAAGCTGTACCTGGCTTGTGCATAGAGATAACAGCTTCAGTCCCTGTTGCTTCCAGTCTGCATTTTCTCGAGATGACTTAATTCATCACAAACAGAGGAAGCAATAAAAAATGGGAGAAGCAAGTTCTGCAGCACGGACATAAAATGCATCTTTTATATATTCAAATTCATATCCAGTTGTAGGAAATATTCATGACTAATATTAAACTAAGCCCAGAATTAGGTGAAATGCAACAGACATATATTGAAGTGAGCATTTTATTATGTGCCATGTCAGTCAGATTAAACAAAAGAGCGCATGACATCGACAGGATATTGCATGTATATCAAGCAATCTATTTATATATGACAGGGAGGGTTTGATTTCTGGAAAGAGTGACAACCCAGTGAAGTAACTGCTCGCCTTCGAAATTACGATAGGATAAAATGTGTTCACTTTAGAATGTGATTTTCTTCTTCTTCAAAATTACAATTAACAAAATGGGGATAAATAGGTTTGAGAATCAATAGTGGCATGCAGAATAAGGAAAGAAGAACTAATCTGCAGAGATGCAGAAAGGTGACCGGGTGTCTTCAGCACCCAAACTCTGGGGGCAGGGCGGGTGATGGATAGGACCAGCAACAACAAAAAAATGTCTCTGAGAAATATTCCAGTGAAGGTAATTCAGTACTGAGCAGTGGTGAGCTTGTCTCAAATGGAACAATTGGGAAGTTAGGATGTTCTTTACTGCACACCTAAGAATACAGTAGGCTGGGGGTAGCCATTAGCACCAACGACAAATCACAAAACAAGTCTGATTTTGAGCAAAGAAGTGCTGGTGTTTCTGTGGCCTCAGTGCTGTCTGGTATTCCTTCGGCCAATGCTTTGTTACATTCATATTTCTGCTCCTTTAGTTTCTTCCCTGGTGTAGCACTGAGTAAACAATTGAGGAAATAGAGGCCCGACTGTTGCTAACGTTGGGCAATTACAGCATCATTTCTCTCCCTCCCCCTGTTCTTCTTCTTCTTCTTCTTTCCTCCCCCCGCCCCCCCTCGCTCCCCTCCCAAAGTGGCCTTTGCTGGGTGAAAAATGAAATAGAAAAAGAGAGGCAGAAAAGAACTAAAGCTGAACCCGCTAACTTCATTACCTGCAAAGATAAAGTGCAGTGAAACAGAAACTCTTTGAGTTCACAATCATTACACTTGGATGCTTATACAAGGCGCTGGGATGAGGGGAAAAGAAAAATCAGTGGTCAATTGACTTTATTTCCTTTTCTAGAATGATAATTTGTATAACTCATATATGTTTCCAAGATTATCTGAGCAGAGCACACAGGGCCCATCTGACAAGCAGTCCATAAAATATGTTAAATGAGAAACGCAGAGATTCCACGCAGGATGCATTCAAGCTGCATTCTCCAAGCCGTAATGAGAGTGACGGGAGTCAAATATGCCCCCTCTGCTATTCTTTTGCAAGAGAATGCGGCAGTTTCCAGGCCGTACATTTGGGGGAGCTGCAGGACAGAAGCAATCAGCGCTGGCTTTCTACATCAGTAATTTCCAACTGTATTTCCTCATAACCTTTCCTTCTTTGTTCAAACGGGAACTTCCATTTTAAATTGCAATCTATGACTTTTGAAACGGATGTTAAAGCCTCTTGCTGGCAAATTCTTCTGGTTGATTTTCTTCAGCGGCT
The DNA here is from genome assembly GCF_964188315.1 of Podarcis muralis. Lineage (NCBI taxonomy): Eukaryota > Metazoa > Chordata > Lepidosauria > Squamata > Lacertidae > Podarcis > Podarcis muralis. The sequence goes on from NC_135662.1 coordinate 30,709,327, forward strand.
GCTTCCACTTCTCGCTGTTTTTTATGCCCCCTCCAAAAAAAAAAAAAAATCACAGGAGAGTTATGTGGAGATGAAGGTGCCAAGGTTTTTAAGGTGACAACCCCCCGCCCTTTTCCCCTACCCCAGTTTGGGTGAGGTAGCTGAGAAGATTATGTATTTATAAAATGCTAAACTAATGTTGAAATTCAATATGTTAGCTGCTTAGAAACAGGGATTAGATTCACTCCACAATACAGTGTTTGCATCTAGTCAGAAGACTTGTGATTTTCAAACCTCACTCTCCTTTAAGCTTAATTACTTGTGGCTTTGTAATGCATATGCTACGATCACCTTACTCTTTTGGTGGCATTATCAGAGTATTACAACAAGCGATGACCCAGATGCAGGAGCTGCTATATTATAAGATCAAAAGCTGATGATACAAGGAAACAACATTATCAGCAAGTACCACGTTTTTAAAATAATCCTAACAACAATTATTTATCAAAACACAAATACTGCTCTATAATTTGTTAACAGCAGGTCAAATCCAGCTTTATATTATTCCCTATTAATCATGGCTTATTATTTTGAGAAACAAGCTTTTGTGGGATAAGATATCCTAATAAGTTTCCAAGTGGGTGGAAATGTGGCTTCTGCACCCCTCAAATTGACTAGATCAGGGGTCCCCAAACTGTGACCTTGCAAGCTTCATTCAGGTGGATCATGAGCATGTCTGTGGATTTGTGGCTGAGGAAAGCGGATGGCACAACCAATTTGGATTCTATGGACTACAATAAAATAAGAATATATAAGACAATATATAAGAAATAAAATAAGCAACAAAAGTACAATAAAAAGTCATACACCATCTAGCACAGTGCAATACAGACAGAAAAATCACTAAGGAGTCTGCCAAGACCCTCAGCAATTTTCAAGTGATCTGTGGAGAAAAAAAGTTTGGGAAGCACTGAACTAGACAGAGACGAGCTGAAAATTTTGCCCACTTTTTTTTGACCATTCATCTAGGGCAAAATGAAACTCCTGCAAAAGAAACCCCACCCAATTTCAAGGGATATTGCCACTTACCTTCCTTAACATGAGGAGGCTGAAGGCTCTGGCTAGCTTTGTTCAGCCACTGAGTCTGTGTCCCTGCCCTGGTGGTTGGAGGAGGAGGAAGAGGTACAGGGCCAGGACAGTGGAAGCTGAAGGATGGCCGAAGCCCCAGGACCACCAGGCACCAAGGTTGTGACCCTGCGGGAGAAAGTGGCCATGCTGGAGGCACTGCTGGGCCCCTGTCAGTCATTTGGAGTGGGAGAGGAAGCTGGACCTCAAAGCCCAGACCATTTTCATCTGGGGAATGTTGGAGTGTATTGTCATTTACCTTGAGTCACAGAAATATACACAGAATTGTAAACCGTGAAGTCAGGTGGAAATTAAATGCATAAAAGTACAGACAGTCATAATTATGTAATAATTGGCTCCTCGATCTATGGCTACTCTACCACCTCAGAAATCTTACCATCTCATCCTACTACATGTGGAAACCATGTCTTAGCTTCCCCACAAAATGGCATCTAGATTTGGACCTCATCAAAACAGCCTTAAATTAAGCAATGATGAAGGAAGTGTGGCCAGATGCACAGAAATAAAAATCTTTCCCCGCATCTTTACAACTCTATGAAGAGAAAAAGTGACGCTGGTGAAACCCTTGCTACTGTTCAGCTCTTAGAATTACAGAATTTGTCTGTGCCTGGTAAACCCTAAAGAGGTAGAAAGACATAACAGGCAATGAAGAAAGGAAATTGAAGGAAATGAACTATTCAGCAAAAGGAAGGCATGAAACACTTTGATCCAGGTCAGGTCTGGGATGGTCCAAGGAAAAGGCAAATCTACCAATTTCAGTTTCTCTGTTTCTCATTTTTCCATTTTAAATTCAGTTCTTCACATTTCCCATCAGTTTGCGAATTGTTTCAAAAGAGAATAATGGAAATTCACAATTCCAGTGCAAATTTCTCCCAGTATGCACATTCTTCATATGCAATTTTACCTAGTGTACCTATTTTTGCAAAGCAATTTTCCCTAACATAATGCATTTTTGTATGTTCTTTGCATGAATATATGCATTTTCATGTACCCTAGTGTTTGCATTTTTTTACATGTTACTTAGATGGAGAACATATCACAAAATTCAGAAAAGTGCAAATTATAAATAATGAGTCTCTCAGTTTGCATATTGTATCAGAAATAATATTAATTAAATAGATACAATTCTATGATTCTATGGATCTATGTTGGCTACTCTAGGTCTGGGCCATGGAGAAAGCAAGGACACTTATACAACTGAGCCAAATCATACACTGAAGAAAAAGACAATGTATACAAATCATTTTTAAGTTCCATTGACCTCTAATTATGGGATGGCTTCTGTTGAGTCCAAGTTTAAGCTTCTGTGAAATTTCACTACACAAAAAGCTGGATTTGAAGGAACAGACACCAGTCCATTTCTCACACCCTTAACATTTTGTTTTGATTAATTATAAATGAGTGTGAGATAAACTGATGCAAAGGCCAATAAGTTTAATTAAAAAGGCACCATCAAAACAAATGCTAAGTAGTACAACAACACATGGAATCCATGCTATAAGTACAGCAGAACAGACAAAACCTATTCACTGAGCCAGGCCACATTCTCTGCTGAAAGGTTTGGAAAATGTCTTTGCCTAGCACTGAAAAGATAAAATGAGCACCTGAAAAGGCTCCGTGAAGAGGTTACTCCACCAACATGGTGCCACAGCTGAAAAGTCCCTGTCTCTGGTTACCACCAACCTACTTTCAGGACCTACAGAGGAGCATCAGCTAATAAACACAGTGTTTGGGCAGGTTCTTGTTATGCCTAGGAAAGGCATCTTAAGGTAGAATCTAATTTAGCTGAAAGAAAACCAGAATAGAAGCCACTAGTTTTGCAGCAGAGAAAATCCTGTACTTGATTCCTCAGGACCAAACTGTGTGTGTATAATTGTTCAAATTACACTGATATTATCTCCAATTAGGGACGCGGGTGGCACTGTGGTCTAAACCACAGAGCCTAGGGCTTGCCGATCGGAAGGTCGGCAGTTCAAATCCCCATGACGGGGTGAGCTCCTCTTGATCGGTCCCAGCTCCTGCCCAGCTAGCAGTTCGAAAGCACGTCAAAGTACAAGTAGATAAACAGGTATCGCTCCGTCGGGAAGGTAAATGGCGTTTCCATGCGCTGCTCTGGTTCGCCAGAAGCGGCTTAGTCATGCTGGCTACATGACCCGGAAGCTGTCTGTGGACAAAAACCGGCTCCCTTGGCCTATAGAGCGAGATGAGCGTGCAACCCCAGAGCCATCCATGACTGAACCTAACAGTCAGGGGTACCTTTACTTTTAGTAAAGGTAAAGGTACCCCTGCCCGTACGGGCCAGTCTTGCCAGACTCTAGGGTTGTGCGCTCATCTCACTCTATAGGCCAGGAGCCAGCGCTGTCCGCAGACACTTCCGGGTCACGTGGCCAGCGTGACAAGCTGCATCTGGCGAGCCAGCGCAGCACACGGAACGCCGTTTACCTTCCCGCTGGTAAGCGGTCCCTATTTATCTACTTGCACCCGGGGGTGCTTTCGAACTGCTAGGTTGGCAGGCGCTGGGACCGAACGACGGGAGCGCACCCCGCCGCGGGGATTTGAACTGCCGACCATGTGATCAGCAAGTCCTAGGCGCTGAGGTTTTACCCACAGCACCACCCGCGTCCCTCACCTTTACCTATCTCCAATTGGTGGGTGGAGACAGATACCTTTATTTTATCTTATGCCCCATAGCTGCTGTGGAGTGATTTCTGTGGGGAAATAGTTTAGAGGGACAACCTCCTCACAATGGCTTTTAGTGCCAAAATATGTGATCAGGTCTTCTGGTTCACGTATTGCTTGGCCCTCAGCCACTGCTAATGATAGTGGTGTCTACAACACTTGCTTAACTGGTTTGAGAAATAAGCAATGAATCTAACAGCTCAGCAAAATGTTGAGGGGGGGGGGAAACCCCTATCCTGACCTGCATCTCTGATGATGCAGAGGCAGGAAAATAAATAAACTTTGCTTGCTTGGAGGAAGGAAAGAAGGGAGAAAGAAAGAACTCTCCTTTCTTGTGTCTTTTTTTTACTGGTAGAGGAGTTCAGTCCTTTCTGCAAGGTGGGGGGCATGATCTAGTCAAAGTGATGTTCCTTTAAGTCCCACTGAAAAGGAACAAAAGAGTTAAGTATGAGCTTGAATTTCTCTCATTGAAATCACCGCTGTGTGAAACTGCTTAACTTTGCCTGGATTGTGTCCAAATATTTCCCCCTCCCCTGCATAGCAGCAGCTGTTCAATAAGACACATTAGAGAATCAGCGCAGTGAATGCAAGTATTCCCATTGGCTTCCATAAATATATACACAAATATGCTGTTAATATCGGTCACTAAGTCAAGTCAAACCAAACTTTCACCACATTAGCAGAGTGGAACACTAGAAATAAGACATGTAACTTTTGGATTAATGAACTAAGTTTCAGGAGAAAGTATGTCTTTCTGACACAGGAACTGGAGAATATTAGAACAGAAACTGGGGTAGGAGGAGGAGGGGAAACAGCATATTGCTAAATTGTGGAACTCACTCCCTCAGGAGAAAATGATGGCCACCAAGTTGAATGGCTTCAAAAGAATATTGGACAAATTTATGGAGAATAAGGCTATTGATGACTACTAGCCATGATGGGTATGCTTGGTCTCAATCGTTGGAAAGAGTAATAGTTCCATATACCATTTGCAGGAAGAGGAGAGAGTACTCTTGTACTTAGGTCCTGTTTAATGTGTGATGCAGTGTGTCAGAGACAGCACTGAAGCTTAAGCTAAGAAGTTTCCCACAGATCCAACAGGCATGTTATTGGCCAATGTGAGAACAGGATGCCGAACTAGATGGACGACTGACCTGATCCAGCAGTCTCTTCTTACATTCTTAAGAGAGAATCCTGGGATTTCATGAAACCATTCTGTGGTTTGAGCAGAATTGTACAATACAACATACAGGTAGACAAGGCTTTTTTCAGGCGGAACTCAGTTCCAGCACTTCTCAGGTGAGTGCCATTGCCATTCTAAGAGAACGAAGGAGGTGTTCATGGTGAGTTACAGCATCTCTTTTTCTAGAAAAATAGCACTGCAGTTAGACATAGAAACCAGAGACTTCCTATATTATTTGTTTCAATTTACACTTTCAAATACAGGTGCTGTTATAGGTACCTTCCTCACCACCCACCCCTGGTATGTGCTTATGTGAAGGCTGAGGGAGCATAAACTCAGACCAAAATATTTTCATGAGTTTAAAAGGTTGCTCATTTTGCTTGGTCTGATAGAACAAAACCAGATAAAACTTGGGCACGAGTAGCATGAGGCGAAACTGTCACGCGATGGTGTAAGGCCTACTTTTTCATTTTCTTATTGGTTGAAATTGCTTGAGATAGATTCAGTATTCAAGGAATTTCCTGCGACATGAACATGACTGGAGAAATAATTTTCAACATTAAATTTGGTGAACTGCTGAACTTTGTTAATATTTTTTGCAGTGTTCAATTCATTCCCAGTAAAATGTGCAGCTACGGCAGTGGAACCAAATCCAAAAGCCTAAATATTGAAAGCCAGAACAGGTCAAGGAGAAAGGAGAGTGGGGAGTTGCCTTGCAATGCTGAGCCTGTTAAAAAGCTAACTAGAAAATTAGGCAGGAAAAACAGTTAGAAAAATATCAAGCGTTCCTTTGATCAACTGGCTGAAGAGAAGTAATATGACAAACAGGAAATTGCAAAGAATAACTATTTTGACTGTAGTGGAAATAGCGACTTAGGTAGCTGCAGTTCAAACTAGATACAGAATATTTTCCTGGAACTTAATGGAAAGGTATCCAGATGTGTAAACATTCTACTCAATGTGGCTTTTATTTTGAGGCTGGCATCTCTTCAGAAAACGGGTAGACAAGTTTAGCTGGGAGACTTTTTCCAGAGTATTTACATAATTTCATACATATTTTATGCTTCTGCATTACATTTTTTAGTAGCACTTCCATTTATTTCTTGTATTCTCTTGAAGCATTGCATATATGTGTACAATTTATTGACATGCATCAAAATGCTTTGCGCCGTGAGCAAACAGACAAACCTGTGAATGTTTAAACCCCAGGGGAGGTAGATTTCTGAGGAAGAGACTAACACATTTTCAGTATATTTTTTCTTCACAAAATGGAAACATATTGCCCCACCCTACACACACACACACACACACACACAATGATAGGCATCATACTAAGCACATATATCATATAAGGTTTCTGGTACTGTCTTTAACTAGTGAGGTGTACGATCATAGCAAAGCTTCAGCTGTAATTCTTTTGTGAGTCTACTGAAGGGGGGCGGGGAATCAAATCTTCTACTTAAGATGCAGAGACAGACAGTGAAGGATGGAGGGAAAGGAAGAAACGATACCACAACAAAGTCAGCCTAGTAAGTCTAAAAGCAAATAAGAAATAGCAGAGGAAATGGGCAGCTTATTCAAAAAAAAGAAAAGAAAAAAAGATTTGCAAGCACAAGGAGTCATAATGCAGCTCTACGGGTCAGAGATTGGTATAAACATAGGAACACGGGAATGCCAATTCCCACCATTGGTATGCCTCATCCAGTATTGGGTTTCAGGTAAGCCTTACCTGGAGATGCTGGGGTTTGAACCTGGGACCTTCTGCATGCAAAGCACGTGTTGTACTACTGACCTATGACCTTTCCCCTAATCACCTTCTTCTAACTTCTTCTAATGTAGACAGCCATTTGTTCATCTTGCTCAGTACAGTGGTACCTCGGGTTACATACGCTTCAGGTTACAGACTCCGCTAACCCAGAAATATTACCTCTGGTTAAGAACTTTACCTCAGGATGAGAACAGAAATCATGTGGCGTCAGCAGGAGGCCCCATTAGCTAAAGTGGTGCTTAAGGTTAAGACCAGTTTCAGGTTAAGAAACTCCAGAACAAATTAAGTACTTAACCCGATGTACCACTGTATTGCTTATCCAGGGATATGGAACCTATGGCCCTCCAGATATTGCAGGACCATAGCTCTCATCATCCCTAACCATTGGACGTGCCTGAAGGGGCTGGTGGAAGTGGGAGTCCAGCAAGATATGGAGGTGGCAGACTCCATATCCCAGTTATAATTTGCACCAGTTCTCCAAGGTGTCTTTTCCAGTCCTCCCTGGAGATGCTTGAGATTGAAGTCAGGGCCGACTGCATGCCAGACATGTTAAAATCTCAGTAGCACCAACATTTGTTGCAAGTGCCAATACAAACCTAGCAGGTGCTTGTATTACCTGGGGATGAAATGGTTTCCTTCGTTACATTATTGTATTTCATCCCCCCACCTTTTACTCGGCCCTGTCCAATCTTGCCCTGTGGAGATTGCCTCTTCAGTACGTTTTACCAACATGCACCTGAGCACCAGTAATTTAAACTAGAGGGTGGAAACATGAATAAAGGGAAGCAATCGAAAGCTGTGAAATGACACCAGGTTATTTGGAATACCAAAATCCAGGAAGAAATTTGGATGAGGAAGAAAATTTCAGAAGGACCGCTAGTCCCATCTTTCTCTTTCATCACCATGTCCAGGGCTCGAAAACAGTGAGCAAAATCTATCCATTTTGGTTTGGGCTGGGCTTCTTTCCAATAAACCTTGGAGGGGGAGGGGGGATATGAGAATAAGGATAGAAAGCTTCTATTTGGAAGCTCCTTACCTGTCATCTACCTTCGCCAGTATCATTTTTTGAGGCAGGGACAATACCAGCGTCACTCAGTGTCATACTTGCTCAGAGAGAAAATCTGCTTGATTTCTCCTTTGATGATGAGTTGGGGCGTGTGTCCAGTCCTGGCATCCAAGCTGATGTGGGCATGTTTAAGGAGATGTGCTCAATATAGGGGAGGCTGAGTCTGCGCAAGTAGGAAAAGCAAACAGTTCTGCCATGCATTGTCAAGTTTTGAGGAAATATTAACAGAAACCTTTCACAGGTGCTTTCACAGGTACTCCTAGACAATGCAGCTCTGTTCTTCAAATGAATGCATGGAAGTTCAAAGAGTACCAGACAGAAGCTATGGAGAACATATGACCAGCATGTACTTCAGAGTCCTGGCTCAGTTAAGCATTTGTAGTATTGTTGCCTGAGATGTCTAAGCAGGTCATGATGCTAAATATTATTAGCATCAATTACATTTAACTGTTTAATATGACTTTTAAAAAACTTAATTCAACTATCTCCACACATACTTGGGATTGGGCAGCTTGGATATACAAACCAATCACCAGTAAGCTCTTATAAAAGATGTTCCCCTCTTTATTGATAAAATGTTTTCTGCTGCTTTGTTTCTGCTGTTTTGCTGGGTCTGTTTATGGGCCATTTTAATGATTTTCACTGCAATATTTCTATCTATGCCTATGTATCTTAGTCACTTAGAGTCTTTTTTATAGTAAGTGACTGTTTACATCTGTCTGTTGCAGAAGAAGAAGAGTTTGGATTTGATATCCCGCTTTATCACTACCCGAAGGAGTCTCAAAGCGGCTTTCCCTTCCTCCCCCACAAGAAACACTCTGTGAGGTGACTGGGGCTGAGAGACTTCAAAGAAGTGTGGCTAGCCCAAGGTCACCCAGCAGCTGCATGTGGAGGAGCGGAGACGCGAACCCGGTTCACCAGATTACGAGTCTATCACTTTTAAGCACTACACCACACTGGCTCTTTAAGAAGACAATGGAGGAGTGTGGGGGTGAAGTCAAACCATTGGAGAGTTACAGTGCCTGCTGTGGCTGTAGAGACTGATATGGGAGAGACATGTTTTGCTGCAGATGGGGCAGATGAAGGTGTCTGGTTGTGCTGCTGCAGATGCACCATAGCATTTCTTCTCTCTGTGTTCCTCCCACCAGTCATTCCTCCTCTAGTCACTGCTGTGGATGCACAACCTGACCATCTCCAGATTTATTGTAATATATTGTTACTCATGTTATGCTATGCCTTTGTCTCTTGGTCACTTAGGGTCTTTTTATAGTAAGTGACTAATAAGTCAAGTTAATAGTAACAGTAGTGAAGATGAAGAATAAGATGGTGATGATCATGAATTGCCTGCCCTCAGCCATTTTTGATTAATGTTCGAAGTATCAACACATATTGAAATTAAAACTATATTTATCATACTCCTAATAAAAGGAGAAATTCAAATATATACAACAGAACAAATTAGAATGGTTAAAATACACTTTGTAGGGCCTCACTACATTGCAATATTTTTGTTTACTTTAAATAGAAGTTTAAATTAATATTGATTATTTTAAAAGAGAGAGAGGAATGATGTTAGATTTGATTAATCCTAATTTTTGCTTTCTTCGGTTACTAGAATATATTTTGTCCTGAAAGCTCAAAGACGTCTACTGTACTTTTAAAAGCAGATCCTTTTCCCTTTCAAACCTTTCAGAACTTTTAGCAGCTTCAATAACCGTGCACAATTTTTGCTACAGAACTGTTTTTGCCTTTTCAGTAAACCGTGAAGACCTTAGGAGAACACAGGGTTTGTTTTGCATAGGTTCTTTGAGAGAAAAAATCCCTTTCATTTTAATATTTTTGGAGGACTATTGATGTAAGATCAAAACTTCTTTAAATGCTTAGGACACAAATATTGAAGTAATACAATACAGCAGTTTTGGGACAAGTACTGCATAAATCAGCCGGTGTCCCTTAAAGCACATAACAGGCTGGCAAGACCAGGCCTATTTCAAAACTGTCATAACACCAGCTTGTTTTTCATTTCTCTAACTCAAAATGTCTGGATTTCAGTAACCTTCTTTTCCCTTGAGGAGACAACATAAATATTGTACCAAGAATCACTGAACATTCAATGCATGCATATGAGAAGTCGGAATGCTCCTGTTTCTGGGGATGCTTGGCGACGTGCGTGCATGCGCCCAAATGCACATTTGTTGTTGACGAACCCATCAGTGTTAGCGTTGCAATGACCCCTTAAGAATTGAATGCAAGAACCTAAGGAGAGTTTTGCAGAATCAGATCAAAGGCCTGTCTAGCCCAGGATTCTGTTCTTAAAGTGGCCAGTCAGATGCTTCTAGGACGCCCAGAATTAGGATCTGAGCATAATATAAGGTTGCCATGTTTCAAAAACTGAAAATCCAGACACAAAAGTTGAGCTTTTTTTGGCAAAGTTGTTGAGCTTTTTAGTTTTGCCCAAAGTTTTCCATATGTCCAGATTTTCCGTATTCCAGCTGTGTTTCGAAAATTCTGGCATCCTTCCATCACCCTGTTCTAGAGTACAGTGGTACCTTGGGTTAAGAACTTAACTCGTTCCAGAGGTCTGTTCTTAACCTGAAACCGTTCTTAACCTGAAGCACCACTTTAGCTAATGGGACCTCCTGCTGCTGCCGCGCCAGCACCGCACGATTTCTGTTCTCATCCTGAAGCAAAGTTCTTAACCTGAGATACTATTGTTACCTGAGGTACCACTGTAATATTATTTATTATTGCATTTATATACCACTTTTCCTCCAAGGACTTCGAGGTAGTATACATGATTCTCCTCTTTGCCATGTTATCCCAACAACAACTCCTGCACAGAGTGTTAGGCTGAGAGCTGGTGACCAGTCCAAGGGCCCCAAGGGAGCTTCATGGCTGGCTGAGTTGAGCTTTGAATCCCAGGCCCTAGTCCAACACTCTTTACCATGATGCAGCCGCTCTTGCTTAATGGAATGAGTAGCAAAGGCCTCTGCGTTCTCAGATGCTACTCAGTTTCCATTAAATCACTTTCCTAAATAAGTAGTTGATGACGAAGAACCCCATGCTGGCTCCTTACAAATACCCAGTGACATCTTTATTATTTAATTTTGCAATGCATACGCCACCTTTCCCTTAGCATAGTCAAGGAGGGGAACACAATCAATGCTGCACGAAGCAGTAAATCAATACAAATAATTCAGAACAAAATTGAGAAATGTGAGGCTGAGAGCTGCCCACTGCCATCCGTGGCTGGCAACTGCTCAGAATTTCATTAAAATAATAAATAAAGAACCATAGGTACACACCTGATACACACGCTAGCTGCTTGATGAAGGAACATCTGTATTTAGGCTATCTACATACCCTCCAACAGCCCACAGAGGAAAATCGGGATGCACATACAGTGGTACCTCGGGTTACAAACTTAATTTGTTCCAGAGGTGCGTTCTTAACCCGAAACTGTTCTTAACCTGAGGCGTGCTTTCGCTAATGGGGCCTCCCGCTGCCACCGTGCCGCCGGCATGCAATTTTTGTTCTCATCCTGGGGCAAAGTTCGCAACCCAAGGTACTACTTCCAGGTCAGCGGAGTTTGTAGCCCCAAGTGTTTGTAACCTGAAGTGTTTGTAACTCAAGGTACCACTGTATTCCTTAAACCACAGGTTTAAATGACATTTATGCACAGAAGCATCACCCATGGAAATTTATCTATACAAAGCCAGTATGGTGGATGGTTGTGCAGACAACTCAATTTTGTACGGTGATTTAGCTGAAAAGAGAAAAGGGCAGATATTGCTATCTCCTCGATATTTTTCAGTTACAAAACTGAGCCAACACACAAATTGTTTCATCCTTATTTATTTATTTATTTAGCACATTCTTTTTATGTAAAGCTCTTCAAGGTTGTTGAGGGGTTTTTTTTAGACTTAAGAGATGTTAAAATTCTTGTTTTTTAAAAATGAAGTCACAATTAAGTTTGCAGACATACATGGTAGTAAGCCCCACTGAATACAGTGGGTATGACTTCTGAACAGGGTTACAACAGGGCTTCACTTTCAAAATCAGAAGCCAGTGAACTACCCATTACATGGACCTTCATAATATTCTGCAACTCATGCTGAATCCATCTTTTTTCTAATCTGCTTCTGGATGCCTCCCACACCTCTTCCTTCCCAGAATACAATAGGCACAATTTGCCCAGCATTTTCGTAGCCAGAAAAATTTGTGTAAAAGTAATGACAGCCGAGCATAATGAGAACACCATTTCTGGGAACTCCTTCAAGATGGGGGCCTTGATGGGGCACGTGGCCTGCACCTCTTGGAATACAGACCCCCGTCTGATCACGCCAAATAATCATCACTGCAAGAAAGGAAAGGTGATATGCCATCACCTCCTTCCAAAGCTTATCAACATTATCTTTTATTCTTACGGGATCATTACAAGACAAGGGGAGGGGGAGAGAGAAGAGACTGGTTATTTTGTGAAATGAATCCTGTTAGTGCTCATTACCTTGGGGACGTGATTATCCTCACCAGCATAATGTGCAATCATCCCCAAAAAGAAGCCTCAAATTAGTGGTAACTTTCCATTTATATTTAATCAAGACCAAATAAGGCCTGCAGAGCGTTTAATCACTTCCCATGCTTCCTTTCAAAATAGTGTGCCATCTTTCAGCGCTCGTGAAAGTCAAGGGCCGGCTGCACTTGACCTGTCACAGGTAGCGCTGCGAGGCGGTGCAGAAGCCTTTCCTGCTCGGCTCACTCCGTATACCTCTGCTTTGACCTTCCCAGGTGAGGCTGGTTCGTGCCTCCATCTCTGTTAAGCACAAACTGCCAATCATGTGAAATTGCGTGGCCATGTTGCACATCCACCCCTCCCCCATGTGGACAAATGAGAGGTCGGACGAAGCCATCAAACTCATTTCTATTTTTATTTTACTTTTGACCCAGCCCAATGTACTTCTAGTACTGACAGTTAACACAGGCCTCTTCCTAATAAAAAATACAAGGCAGATGGAAGGGCCTCACTTTTAAAGATCACCTGGGCACCGGCACTATTAATTCCCATTTTAAGCAGCCTAGGTGATGTAAAATACACATTAGTATTAAGGGCCTGGCCATATTGATAATGATTAGCAGGGCCAGAAGAAACAAGAAAGGAAAGCATAATGAAGAGATTACAATCAGGAAGTATAACAAGGGAAGGCTTGCTTAATGAGCCTATTGGTACCAAACTACATTATTCATAGGGACTTCTGATTAGAGACAAATGTCAAACGTAACACACATTCCTGGGTGGCAAGTCTTCATTTACATTTCAAATAAACACTTACCCTTTCAGGCTTTAGCTGAGCAAACTGTAGTTTTGGCATTAAGTAACTTTTCGCCACACACAAAGCGCACCTCTCACTCTCAGTAGCTCAAGACGTGGGCAAAGCCGTTGCATACAGAACCTCAGTTGGGCTTGAAAAATTGCCTCAATAATAGAGAACAATGTAATCCTACACATTCCAATATTTATTGCACTGGAGAGTTTTCATGTTGGTATGTACAAAAATGAATTTTCATCCATGTGTACATACACTCCTGTACATCACCTCCCTTTTGCTCCGTTGTGCTTTCCTCAAACCTGGCCTATGACGACCTTGATTTAGAGGATAGTTGTGCACATCTGAGAGCTGAATGGGCACAGAATAGGCATCACTGATTTTTTACCTCCATTTCTGAAGTTCAGAGGTGAATGCATTCAATGAGGCAGGACGGTTGCAATGACCTGACCTTCCATCACCGATGTCCCTGTGGCTTACCAGGAAGGAAATGAGGTTGGAGATGAAGCCTTACTGACTACTTCTGGGTGAATGCTAAGAATGGCACCATTCACAAATGGGAAGGTGATCCCACCAGGCTCAGGGGATTCCCAGGGCTTATAGAAGTACAATAAATCTTAAGTGGGAGAAACCCTATAGGGGAAGGGGGGAACTCAACACAGACCAGTGTAGACTGAGTATGCTCAGTGGCCAGAAAATACTGACTGGTGGTTGAGAAAGGGGAAGGAAAACTGGTGGAGGGGAGGAATAGAATGAAATGGAGATTTGTGGAGGAGAGCATGGCTGGCTGGCTGGAACATTGAACAGGAGCAACGTTTGGCTTATTTTTATCCTTGACATCTTTCAGTGTGGGAAACCCCCCAACGAGAAAGGAAGCACAAGCACTCAGGTTGTCACCTGGTTTTTTGTTAACACCAAACATCATGGATGCAAGATCTGTGCAGCAGGCATATGTAGGAGGACTTGAAATTACGTCTCCTTCTCCTGCAGAAGAAATTAATTGCTTTTTCAAGGTATTCATTTTTCCAAAAAAAAACCCAAACCCTGCAACAATATACATATCTGATGCAAAAGGCCAGGTGAAGTGTGTCTTCAACATATGACCAAAGCTAAACAATGAAGGTGCCAGACATAACTGCATGTGCAAGAGTGATAGAAGGTCTCCACTCTCTCAGTCACTCTATTTTAAATTGATATGAACCAATTAGGGGAAACTATTACTGTTGAAAAAGTTGGATAAAAATATAGTAAATACATACATATCAAGGTTAAATTATTTAGGCTTAAATTTAATAACCTGGATTTTAGGTATTATGGCTGTAGCATTTCCATAATTTGATGCTATTAATAAGTATATCAACTAGCACTCTTGTTTTAATTGAGTAGCTCAGATGATGCCATTTGTACCAGCCCTGATTATCTCTCTTTGCTAATTGTTTGGCAACACTTTATTATGAGTAACACAATCACAGTTTCATTCATTGGTACTCATTGTTAGCACATGAATCAAGCTGAATTGTTTTGGTATTCGTGTGGAGGTAAAATATAATTCTGCACAAAGACCCCAGTGTAATTTGCCAAAGCCTTAATTAACATTGCTATACAAATAAGAACAGATAAGTTGCATACTGAGATGAAGTAGAAAGCCCAAAGAATTGAAACTCCTAATTATAGTATTTAGAGTTGCAGCTCCTACCAAGGGTGGCTACACATGTAGAAGGAAATGTCAAATCTGTCAAAACTATAATCTCAAATTATAAGTCGACAGGAAAGCACCACAAACAAAGGCTGATTGATTGATGCAGATTTGATACTCCACCCGGTCCTGAAATTGGAGCACAGCTTAACTCAAAAATCACCTCAGTGGCAATTTAAACCAAAGTAAAACCATAATAATATACTACTAATTATCCAACACACACACACACACACACACACACACACACACACACGATTCAAATAGATAACCTGACCTATGACCCAATCAGGCAATTTCAGTGGATAAAAAGGACAAAGATTCAAAGGAAGCATTTCAAAACAGTAAAGAATTTAGAAAAGCAGCAAGTTTTGTTAGTGTTAGAAACCGTCTTTCTCAAGAGTGCATCTCTGAGGGTGAAGTCAAAACATCGTAAAATCATAGTGCTTGCTGTGGCTGCAGGAACTGGTAACTCAGAATGCCTTCTGCATTGTTTTTGCTGCATTAGCAGCACTGAAGTGACCTCCCTGGGCTGCAAGCCTGGGCAGTGTGTATGGAGGTCCTGGGCTGCCCAGGTCTCACTGATGTGGTCCAAAAGAAAGCTGAACAATATGTTTGGCACCAGCTTGGCTGCAGGAGTTACTGGAAGGAGACGTGGTAGGTGCAATCCAACCACTTTAGGGTCTCCACTCCAGATTTGTGTAAAGTTCATTCCTTAGACTTTTCTTCTTCCCAAAGATGTTCTGCAAGGCAGCAAGTCTTAAGCAAAATAAAAACAGGTAAATAAAGAGCAGTCAAATCAACCTGCCACTGGAATAAGTGAATGAGTGGTTGAAACGAGCAAACAAGCACTTACTATGTTCCTGAGCACCTGTACTAGGCAAAGATATCATATGCATACCTCTCTTTTGAAGAAGCTCACATTAATGAAGCAACATATTAATAATGGTTGATATAACCACAGCGAAGCCACTTCCACCACTATCATATTCTTGCAGCTGTTGGAATCTCTCTTCAACAGACAGTATGGCCATGACTAAGACAGCATAGTAGAAACTTACTTTGAATTTCTGTTTGGATCTTGTAGACCCTCTTCTTGGGCCTCATACTCAAACTGTCATTTCTTTCTCCTTTTTCTAACTTGTTCTGTCTCATAGTTTGGCAGTATTCACATTTCAACTTCTTGTGCGTTTTAATGTATTGTATATCCCCCCCCCCCCCCATTTTACAACTTTATCTTTTTTGCAAACTGCTTTCAGGGTTTTGGCGGGGGTTTACAGTCGAGCTGTGTATAAATTTTATGAAATAAATAGATAGGTGGGCAGACAGACAGACAGACTGCAGAATAGTGATTTGAACCCAGTTCTCTCTAAGTAACACATTCTGTTTAGGTCTCTCCAGTGTTATCTGCTAAACATACTGGCTTTTAATCTGCTTTCTGCTGGGAAACCGATGAAGGTGTAAGATCTGTGTTCAAGTAAGGGAGAATCTTGTCCCAGACACAAACATCTTGCCAAAATCTAAGTTATTTCAATATGTGCAAACATTTAATGTGCATAGTGGAGCTCCCTTATTTTTTTGTATTCTTATCAATGCCTTACAGTACTCAACATAGGTTATTTCTAAGCCGCCTCAGGTTTCAGGAATGGCCTGTTCAGTTGTGTAAGAAAATGACAGACCAGAGGGCCTTAGGATCCTCTTTGCCTGGCTAGAGCTGTCAGTACAGCTATTTGGATCTAGGCCATTGATTTTGGAGTTTAAGCAAGTGTCTTAAAGTGCCATTAACATAAAAGTATCAGCCTGAATTTTTAAAGAGAAAAAGAAAAGGTCAAATGAAGAATTATCCTAAAATGACATTTTTATTGTTAGAACCATTTTTAATAACTGCAAATGAAGAATTATTTTTTCATTTGATGCTTTTAGGACCATGGTTAAGAGTAAAAACGTCAAAAGGCAGGTAGATCTTTAAATGATGTTCTTACTGTCATGGGGCTCTTCTACCAAAATGTCAGAGGAACTTGTATATGCACTGGGTGTTTTTTAATGATGTATCATTTAAAGTTCTAGGAGATGCTTTTCACATCCCTGTAGCAGCAAAGGAATAGGATTTAGAGCTATTTCCCTGTTGTGATCACACAAATCTTTTAAAAACAACAAATGAGAGATTATATTATTTTACACATTGGATATGAATCCTAATTATGTGTGAAAATATGATCTGTTGTCATAAGGCTTCTCTCTCTCAGTGTGTGTGTGTGTGTGTGTGTGTGTCTTTATATATATAGCTAGCCGTCCTCACTGTCATCCTCCTACACAAGTTCAATATAACATTTGAAAGAGCCAATGTGTAAACCAGGTGTATATATGTAGTAGAATTTTGCACTGGATTCAGACTAATTGCCAAAGAACCAAAGCAGGCAGAAATTATTCAGGGTGATTAGGAGACTCAGATGTTTAAAATACAACAACACCTCTACACTCTGGAGGGGGGTGGAAATCTGAATATTTCTCACTAAGCTTGCTATATAAAGAAAACACCAAGGTGAAGAAAAGGGGACAGAGACCCATTTCATGACTGACAGGACTAACTTCTAATTAGAGGGAATGATTTTATGGGAAGGGGCGTTGAAGTAATGTATAACCTTGTTCTTGTCTGTTCTGTGTTCTTTGCTAGTTCTGATTGTGGTACTTACTTGGAATATGTTGGCCATTCCAGTCCTGCTGTCTCTGCCATTTGCCCACAATCCATTCCTGTCAAATCACTCCTCTCAAATCGGCTTTACACTTAATTTCTGTGACTTTTGGTGCCAATTGAGCAGAACACAAGCCTGGAGCTGTTTTCTCTTTCCTTCATTTATCATAACTCCCTAACCCTTACACACAACCTGCTGAAATCCCGCAGGCTGCTTTCCCAGGGACACCTCTATGTTGTAGGATATTTTCATAATAAAATCATTACCCACAAAACCAAAAGGAAGGAAGCGAATCTTTTTTAGTTATCCCTTCAGATGAACTCGAACGGCACATAGCAGAAAACCAGAGCAAAATCCTGGACTTATGGTCTGCAATTTGGCAGGTCTCTTACCTAGGCTGACCTCTCATGTGTGCTATTTTCCTACAAATTGCCCACAAAACAATATGAGAGGTTAAGTGAATCTTTTTGAAACCACTCCAACACATATAGGAAAACCACTTCAGCTCATAGAAATTTGTGGAGATTCATCCTCTCAGAGAAGGTTAAGAAGCTGGAAAATTTCATCCAATTTTGCCAAAAAAGAGATAAAAGTTGTGGATAAGTCCATTAAAGAATAATTAAAATGTGCCAGCACACACACACACAAAAACCCTGACATATTTCTCTGTTATTTAGCACATTTAGCCACTAAGAAGAGTGGCAATATTCCTGAAATTTTCATCCAGTTCTTCTGGAAGGAGATATAGCCATTTTTAAATTTTCCCCTGATAGTGAATGGAGACGCACAAAGCTTCATTTTTCTGGATTTGGGGTCAGATTCAGATCTGAATCAGCTTGCCTCAAACGATACTTCAGGCTGCTTTTGGCTGCTTTCTGAAGTGTCCAACCTGGGTCTAAACTGAATATTGTGGTCAATGTACATCCCCATTACGTAGGTATTTGAGACCTTTTCAGCTAAGTAGCTATGTGAGTGCAAGAACTGCTACTAGTGCAATGGAATTTCCACAGGATTGGGGGAACACCCACATTTGGGGATGGGTCCCAGAGCAAGAGAGGGGAAGACTGTTCCATTGCACAAGGAGAAATCCTTCTGCTGATAGAACATTTGCTTTAGCCCTGCTTTGAATATAGGCCTTTGTATGAACCTTTTCCAGGATTCCTAATAATTTGAACAGAACACATGTAAAGTGGGTGCATGTAAAAGGAAATGGTGAGGACAGTTGGTATGTGTTTACCGTAGCATATATATTGGTCACCTTCTTCAGGATTTACTGTCCTGTCCTGCAGGATTTACAGCAGAATTTGTAGGTGTGGCGATCACACACAGGGCCCCCGGACGTTTGACAGTCTATTGACCCTGTGCCGCCACTGCAATTGCTTTTTCCGCTGCCACCACCCCATATCTCACGGGGACACACGGAGTCCAGTCAGTTGTTAACATAAACAAATAATCAAGTTTATTTTTAAATGCAGGAACAAGCTTATGGTTTCAGTTAATTTTTCTCCTGTCAGTTTCTTATTCTTAGTTCCTAACAACTCCAAACTGATTATTCCAACTATCTATCTGACTCCACCTAACAATTCCTCTCACTCTCTCACAATACATCTCTACCAACCCACACCTAAACCTCCCTCTTCCTTCTTCAACTCCCAAACCTCAACTCTCAACTCCCAAACCTCAACCAACTTTCAAAACCTCCTACTCTAACTTTTATTCCCCCCTTGCATTCTCACTGGCCAATCACATCACACCCATTTTAACCCTTTCCTTATGACCCATCCTAGGAGGCAAATGCCACAGTAGGGTCACACATTTATCTCTATCCCTGAAGCCACACATCTCTTCCTGGACCTTCAAATACCAAGAATGAATTTCTGCAACAGGAAGCCTTAACTATCTCTGGAGATTCTTTTGCAGCCATGGCTTGAATTCTCTTTGAACACAAGCTGAAGAACACTGCTCCAATTCTACAGATACCCAAGCAGCTGAACTTTGGTCCAGTAGCCAAGAGATCAAATGTCCTCCTCCACTGCCCAGAGTCTAAAAGTGATGTGCTTATATATGAGGATAATCAAGCATTAAAGGGTATTCAGATGACCTGAAACCCGTGCCAGATATAACTTAGAAATCATACCTCACCTTATTATTTCCAGAATAAGCCTTCAAAGAAATGCTAAAGTTGTGCCCCTCATTGCCAATACAAGAGCATTAAACATAAACTCTAACATTTAAACCAGCAAGATTACACTTACATTATATAATCGCTCGACAAAAGGCCCAATAATCACTTTGTTCAAAAGAGATAATGCCGAGTAATATAAGTGGTAGTTTAAGCAATTATCCGGTAGTACAGCTAATCATCACCCTCAGTTCACAGCCTTTTGTTTCTCACGAATACACATGTCAGATTGTAATTAAATACATTCACACTGTTCAGTGCTGAACAAGTTGCCTGGGATGAACAGTAGGACCAGGCTGCAAAACACAATGAAGGCAAGTTTAGACACAGCTCTATGAATGTGTCAGCTTGGCATGGGGTCCTAGCTGACAAATTGGTTATGTAAGGCTGAAACTAAACTAGAGGATATGTGTGTGATACACACACACACACACACACACACACACACACACACATTCTGGATATATGCAAAAAAACACAAAAACCTGCAGCTAAAAGGAATCTATTTCTACAGCTTTTGAAATGTTTACAGAACTCTTGTCGCTCTGTGAATTATGTACCCAGCACAATAATTCCTTTTCTGGATTTTAAAACTCAGTAGCCTTTGCTCTTATAAGCGAAGAGACCATTACGGAACTTTTCAGTGTCAAGGTTTAAATATAAAAAGCAGTTTTGAGCCTTGTTTTCTTTCTTGAATTGTTCTCAAAGAACAATTCAACTTGTAACGGTGCCAGTTCTGCTCTACCCTGAAAACACACCCTTCATATATGATCGGATATATGGCGGGCTAATTTGAACAGAATCCTGAAGGAATGGGAACCTTGAGGGGATTTAAAATAAAAAGTGTTTTCTTTTTGTACAATTACAGTTAAAGGGAAAAATCATTGAATTAAGAAGAGGAAGAGTTTGGATTTGATATCCCGCTTTATCACTACCCAAAGGAGTCTCAAAGTGGCTAACATTCTCCTTTCCCTTCCTCCCCCGCAACAAACACTCTGTGAGGTGAGCGGGGCTGAGAGACTTCAGAGAAGTGTGGTTGGCCCAAGGTCACCCAGCAGCAGCATGTGGAGGAGCGGGGAAGCGAACCTGGTTCACCAGATTACGAGTCCACTGCTCTTAACCACTACACCACACCAAGGGAGCAAATCATAGGCAGAGAAGAAGAGCCCACTCAGCCACCCATTTAAAGCAGGGGTGGGAAATCTGTGGTTCCCTATATGTTCACAACTTCCATCATTCCTAAACATTGACCATGGGACTGGTGGGAGTTCAGCAATATCTGGTGGGCTTCAGGTTCCCCACACCTCATTTAAATGCATATGCAGCCCAATTCTATCACATACATCACGGGGTGGCCAATAGGACACCTGCAGGTGCACATGCAACCTTAGACGCCTTACCTGGCACCCATAGAGTCCCACCCCTCCTCCACTGAAATATTGTCTTAAGAAAGCTTTCTGTTGTCATCAACAGAAATATTTTTCAAGCCTCATTTGCAGAACAAAGGTATTTTCAGTGGGGGGTTAATTGGGTGACAATTGTAACTGTAACAATCAGGCTTGAAAACTCTTTGATTAGGTACCTTTAGAAGCCTTCTCTGAAGTCTGAGGGGTGGGAGACCAGTTGCATTGTGTGTGTGCATGTGTGCATGGCTGTGGCATGAACAGGATGCCTGCAACAGTTTCTCCAGTTTATGAACAAGCCCATGGGCCACCAAAATGTTGGCAATCCCCACTATATATGTTTGCTCAGAAATTAATCCTACTTGAGTTCAATGGGACTTGCACCCAAGGAAGAATGCATAGGCTTATAGCCTGAAAGTGTCTGTTCCCCGTGAATTCTAATACTATTTTCTAAGACCAGCACTTAAGTGGTGAGGTGGGAGCTAAAGTCACCATTTTACCTGTTACTCTGTTGGCTTCAAACCTTGTTTAGGAACATACACAGAATCATACGCTAAACTAGACAGTAACTCTCTTTGCAAGCAAGTATTCTCTACTCAGAAGGACCATTGCTTAATAGTAGTTTCTTCAGGGTGTGGCATTTCCTCCCTCCTTTGTTCTTTGGAGTTCATCAGCTGATGAGCCCATTTTCACAAAAATGTGTTTCAGCAGTACTGTAGTTCAGCACTCTTCAAAATGAAGACCTCCCTGGTTTTCTTCAAAAGAAAATTGACAGCTACAAGAAACCCATGATGCAGAAAAACTTATGCTACCATTACCATTCTTATGACTGTAAGATGCCAGGAATCTCTGATATCCGGATCGAGATCTGTTTTTCTAGTTCTCTAGTTCATTGCAGACAGATTTCCAGAATACAGTGGTAACTCTAGTTATGAACTTAATTCTTTCCGGAGGTCCGTTCTTAACCTGAAACCATTCTTAACGAGGGGTACCACTTTAGCTAATGGGGCCTCCTGCTGCCGCCACACCACCAGTGCACGATTTCCGTTCTCATCCTGGGGCAAAGTTCTCAACTCGAGGTACTACTTCCAGGTTAGCAGAGTTTGTATCCCGAAGCGTTTGTATCCTGAAGCGTTTGTAACCTGAGGTACCACTGTATGGAGCTGTTGTTCCCAGAACTCTTAGCAGATAGTCAGAGAATTGTGCTACATTTTGAGGGTCAAGTGTCACAAACATTGTGATGTCACCAAATTTCATATTGACCTAAATTATAACATTAGTTTGATGCATTTGCAAAGTGAGCTACATTAAAAAAAAAGTCAGAGGATAAGAATCCTGTTAAATTTATTGCTTGTGGCAGCAAGAACGGATGTGGATCACTTTTGGAAACATCTTGAGGAAGCCAGGGTAGAAACTTGGTACAAGAAGGCTTAGTTCCTAGTAGGGATGGAGGAGAAATTCTACTCTGTTCACATTTAAATACGAACCTACAAAATCCACACTTTCTGAAACAATGTGAAAACTGAAACACATTTGTCCTTCAGTATTCGCATTTCTCTGAACTTTGCAACATAGTTCTCTCGTCAAGGAATGTGTACAACAATGCATATTTTAGGACAAGGTGTGCATGTAAATGCATATATTAGTGAATGTAACTGCAAAAATGCATTATATTGGGTTAAACGGCTTAAAAATTGTCTAGTTGTCAAATCTGCATTAAAATGTGCTTATTTGGAGAATTCAGCACTCAAATGCTGCTGAATTTTCAAGGGTGGGAGATGAGAAGGGATGGAGGAGAAAGAGGTGTGGAAGAACACAGAGACAGACGCCCTTTCTCAATTCCTCAACAACAGTCCATTAAGAAAGCACATTGGCTCAGTGATAGAGCACCTGCTTTTCTTGCAAAACATCACTGGTTTAGTTCCTGGCATTTCCAGGGATGGGAATATTCCCTCCCTGAGACCCTGGGGAGCCACTGCTGGATAAACCAATGGTCTGTATTGGGGAGTTCACAGAAGGAGGGATTTGTGCCTACTGTTACACTCCTGATGATGTCAGCAGGCGAACCCCAGGAAAGAAACCCTGCTTTGCATTGGACTCTGAATTAGCCAACCTTCTTCTTTTTTTTAGTTTGGAGGGAAAGGAACAGCTTGACTTGCAAGCTCAGTTCTGAATTGAGCCCCAGACAAGGTTGGTCAACCATCACTATGCAAAAGGCACTGACATTATAAAGCCTTTGACTGCTCCTCCGCTTGAGCAACTAGTCTTTTGACTAGGTCTCATCAGACTGCTTCTCTACCTCTAGCTTATGGTCTCTGCAGCTTTGTCACTGGCCAACACAGAGATTTGTCAAGCTCATCTGTCTGTCTTGTGTCCCTTCATCCATAACTTCTGTAATATTCTCCTGAGTGCAGGTGTCATTGCTAACAGACTGATCCATGAATCAGGAAGTTGTTCATTTCGATCTCACCTCTGCTAGGTGGCTTAAGGCAAGCCATTCTATCAGCCCTTTGTAATATGATATTGACCTACCCTAGAAGGTTGTTGTACAAATTACAAGAAAGTAATGCTAATTATTATTATTAGCTTCACATATGTCTTATTGAATATTCCTTTTTATGTACATGGTGTCTTTGGACACACACACAACTTCCCCATTAGTATTCATGGGAATTGTGTATTTGCAGCAATGCATACCTCACAGATATAAACTACCAATTTCTAGCATTTAAAAAAGAACAAAAAAACGCTTAAAGGAAAAGTGCTTATTTCCCCAAGCAAACATTGTGCTGTTGCTTCTCTGTCCTTATTAGTAAAGGTAACACTTGCACAAATTGTGTTGTTGCCTCCTCTTAGCACAGCTGTGTATAGTGAGTCCCCAAATACTGTACCATGCTAATAATGTGTAGCCCTAGGTGATCACGGTCATGTGAACATTTCTTAAATGTTGATTAAATTAGCTGGAGGAAGATATTTTTAGATTAAGATCTTGTATTCATTATGACAAAGTTTATTAAGACACTGGGAGCTCACTAAGCAAAGATAAAAATAATAATCATTACCTCAGTACAGGAAATTTAATTTGAAATAAACAAGCCCTTAAACATTAAATCAACATTGTTGTTTTCTTTCTTTCTGTACATTTCTCAATAGTTGATGTAATCATCTCTATTTTTTTTATAAAAAGACCAGCAAGAAAAAGTGTAGAAATCAAGTTGTACTGCAATGTACGATGAGTGGGTGCATTTATAGAGATATGAATAATCAAGTGTAGGAATCTCACATTCAACCCTCCAAAGTGGCAGCTTGGAAGACAACAGTAACACAGAAAGGCCCATCATTGTTTCCTCACTGCTTTTGAAGTCACTCTCCTTGCTAATTTCCATCGCTCTGACATTAGTAATTGTTTCACTCATTTGTTCTAATTGCTCTGAACTCAACAGGATCATTCATCAACATGAAGAGAGAGCAAAAACATGCTCTATTGTAGCATTTTTACATGTCAGACCTATACTGCTTAATCTTGAACAGCATGCATAGCATCCCAAGGTTCATGGGAAACATCAGTAAAGCTCCTTTTAAAAGAAAAGGAGAAAGAAAGAAAGGAAAAACCACCCAAGGCTTTTAGCATGAGAATATACACAATTAAATACACATGAAAAACGGTAGACAGAGCAGGCAGTTAAACTGACCTTCGATATGAGAGATAAAATTAATCTGCTGCCATGGAGATTCTCAAATACAGCCTTTAAACATGTAACTTTAATTCATGCATTTACAGCAAGTTGTCTACAACTTTCCATGATGTACATCCAGATAATAAATTAAACTCTAATTTCTACTGGCTCTTATGAAGCTAGCTTGGTATTTCATTGACATGGGTTCCCTCTCTGTGTGTTTCTCTGTGTTTCTCTCCATATCAGTGACATTAGTGCTGAGCTCTGCCTGCCTACAGAAACAGGTTTCTGCATATAGAGCTAACATATTCGTTGAACAAAGGACAGGAGAACAGGGAGCAAAAGAATATAACTACCAGGGGTGTGTAACACATACCCATGTGCCTTTGCCAATGCAGAGCCCAATATGGGAGTGTGCGCTCTAAGCACTCGGCAGGCACAGCAGCAGGCACACAGCCTAATCCCATCCTTCTTGAGAATGGGACTTAGGGACAAAACCCTCAGTGGACTCTGATGAAAGCATAGATCTGTACACAATCAGGACCTCAAACATTTTCTTCATCGTCAAGGCAAGTTCACTGTGATTATTTGCCAACACAGAAAAGCAGATGGCAGCTGTTCTCATGTGCAGCTAAGTGCAGCCTTTGATGATCCCTTATGCTCCTCACACTGGTACTTTACACAACTATATTTTAAAGCTGTGATTCCTGCATTTTAGGGAGTTGGACTAGAGATCCCTTGGGATCCCTTCCAACGCTTCAATTTTGCGATTCTATGATTCTGTATGAGACGCGGGTGCCGCTGTGGTCTAAACCACAGAGCCTTGGGCTTGCCGATCAGAAGGTTGGCGGTTTGAATCCCTGTGACGGGGTGAGCTCCCATTGCTTGGTCCGAGCTCCTGCCAACCTAGCAGTTCGAAAGCATGTCAAAGTGCAAGTAGATAAATAGGTACCACTCCGGCGGGAAGGTAAACGGCATTTCCATGTGCTGCTCTGGTTCGCCAGAAGTGGCTTAGTCAAGCTGGCCACATGACCTGGAAGCTGTACGCTGGCTCCCTCGGCCAATAAAGCGAGATGCGTGCCGCAACCCCAGAGTCGGCCACAACTGGACCTAATGGTCAGGGGTCCCTTTACCTTTACGTTTATAATTCTGTATAATACAATATGAACACACAATAGAGTTTGCTGTTGCACCTAGAATGAGCAGTTCCAAGCAAAGGTGAGCTCAAGCAACCAACTTAATCTACCAGCTATAGCTTCTCTCCTCAAAAGGGATTACACAGAACATCTGCCAATGCTGCTCTGAAATAAAAGGAAGAAGATGCAGATTGTGCGCTAGACAGCACCCACAGATCTTTCACTCATTTGGTTCTTTCCTTAAAGCAGCGACAATTGTCTAAGCGCTGCACTTGCATCGGAAGACGGTACCTTCCCTACACTTGGGTTCACAATGTAATAAACAGGAGGGGGGAGGCACAAGGAGAGAAGAAGTAAGCAAGCGCTGGGGCTTCTGCTCCTTCACTGACTGATAGTTGATGCCAGGTCGGTTTCATTGTGTGCCATGATATTCCTGGCATAAAACCCCAAAGATAAAATAACGAAGATCATTTTCCCTCGCCTAGTATCTCTTCTTCTCTGTGTGCCAGACACACATAAAGCACAAGAAGAAAAATACATTGTCTCAACCTGTTCTCCCCCCCCCCCCCCCGATATACTCAGGCATGTGTGTATACTTCCAAGTCACAGGGTTTTTTCATATTTCCCTCTATTAAAAAACAGGTATTCAAATGCTTCAGGACCGCCACATGCCTTTATGATCTAAAAAAGTATTATTTTAGTGCCAATACTATTATAATGATAAAGTGTGTGTGTGTGTGTGTGTGTGTGTGTGTGTGTGTGTGCTTTCACTACGTTTCAAGTAGAGATCTTCAGGAGTAAGGTAATTTAGATTTACTGTGGTCCTTTTAGTAGCAATTAATTTTGGATCTTTAGTCTAAGAGGCATTTTATAATTAATTTCTCAGCATTTACCACATACAGGCCATCACTTTAAAGTGCTATGTCATTAACAAAACCCCATCCCACCCACCCCCATAAAGAATAGGCATACTGATCTACATTTTTCCATGCTGCCTTAGCCAGAATGGACTCAAGGGATATTATCTTATTCAGAAAGAACCTTTCAAGGTTGAATAAAAGAAATGGTGCAGGGTCCCTGGGAGAGGGAAGTGATCATCATTTTCACCTTCAACTCTTCTTTGATGTGGCAGAGTCAATTTTTAATCAGCAGCCATCAGACTGGGCTTCATTTCGCCTTACAAAGT
The DNA here is from genome assembly GCF_964188315.1 of Podarcis muralis. NCBI lineage: Eukaryota > Metazoa > Chordata > Lepidosauria > Squamata > Lacertidae > Podarcis > Podarcis muralis. The sequence continues at coordinate 30,736,445 of NC_135662.1, forward strand.
CCTATTACGCTGCCACTTTCTGGAAGGAGGTGATAAGGACAATGCTCTTCTTTTTCTCTTCATAGAGCCCTGCATATGATGAGTCCCTTTGGAGAGGCTTGATAAAAAAAAAAATGACAGAGTATGTAGGGGAAAAGGTCACCCTCTCTGCCAGAATTAACTCTTCGAGACAACAAACTTGGAGTTTGGTGCATTTGTTTGCAGTGATCGGGAGGCAGTGTTTCGTAGCTGTAGTAACGATGAGGAAAGAGTTAACTCACCTACAGCGTGTTCATGCGATGGAAATGTGGCTCAGAATTATTTGTCTGTCAGGAGGGGGGAAACATGAGAGGGGGAAAATACAAAATAAGCAAAGAGATATATTTTATTTCAACTGACGTCAGTGGGAATATGCCAGTTTTGTGGTTACACAGGGTTCTTCGTTGTGACGAATACAAAAGTCAGTGATGGCATTTAATTGGTTTTTTGTGTGGAATAGGAATCCCTGTTTAAAATGGCAAAGGATAGCTGATGGAAATACTGAGAGAATGTAGTGCTGTAGCATAGAATATATTATATGTGGCATGGTCCGTTGAGTCCCTTGAAATCTTGTATATTCCTTCTCACAGATACTGGCCCAGTAGGCAGAATCCATCAGGTTTTTCTTTGTATGCACTGTTGAAATGATTTAGAGCAACAAAAGGTCATTACGTTCACTGAAAAGCTAACAATATGTGAACACAACACAACACTGCCATCACATTCTTTCTTTCTTTTTTTTTTTAAAGGCCATGGTAGCTAATGAGTATTATTCAGAAATTACTAACACTTAAAAAAACACAATTAAATGCTGCATTTGGGTAAATTACTTCAGCATAACCCTTGAATACAGCAACACAATGATAAATGTATAGCTAAAATAAGAGGAAATGATTCCTTGTGTTCAGTCAAAGGGGGAGGAGAAGAAAATAATAATACTAGTTCCCTCCCCTATATGTGTTTTTATATAACACATAATAAACCAAAGTTGTTGTCGTTGTTGTTGTTGTTAAAAAAACCTGCACATTCATGCAGAAAAAGCTCAGTAATCTCTTCGTATCATTTATTGTAGTCAGCAGTCTTAATTGCCTCCCTGAAATGGATCAGAGTTCTGGGAATTATGTGCTAAAATGATGTTACCACTCTCCAGTCTTCACATTCCTTGATATAATCTCATTAAAAATATCAAGCCTCTAGGTGAGGGAATACATATGGATGCTAAATGCATTTTAAACAGAAGCACCTAAACTGATGACCTAGTTATTACAGAACAAAGCATCAGAAGATGAATTTTAATGCTGGAATAAAGAAGATTTCTTTCCCGGGTAAAACTATAATTATTAACGTGGTTTTGGACTGAATTTCCTTGTTACCACTGCAGGCGGGGTGGGGGGTGGGGAGATAATTTTTAACCAACCAAACTAGTGATTTCTCATTTTTATAGTAAGAGAGGCCCTTGTATATAAGTGTGTGTGTGTGCACGCGCTTTTCTACTCTTATATTTTTATTTTCCAGAAGACCACACAAGTTTATAAAAAGCCCCCTTTCATTAGCTATAATTACTGAGGGGGAAATGTTAGCCAAGTTCTTTTCTTTTCTCCCCCCACACCCGCCCCCTTGTTGCAGAAATGCTAGCTGTGTTAAAAATATAATTCTCCGGAGAACATATACTCATCACCCAGCCAAATAAGCGGGAGAAAGTCATGCTGAGTCCAACATATGAAATAATTAGATTTTTATAGAATTGGATTTCCTGTTATAAATTGCAAAGGATACTTCTGCAAAAGCTAAAGGGAGTATATAGCATGGGATATATCATGTGCTGTATGATCTGATGTGTCGCCATAATAAACCATTCTACGTCTGGAGCTGAATAATGGGGCAGAATGCTGCTTTGGCCTAGAAGGCAGCAATCATTTAAAATTAAAGTGCTTCTTTGTTTAATTATCAGTGATATCAAACAAAATGTAAGAGCATGCCATAGATCATATTGGCTACACGTGCTAATGCCATTTTACCTGCTTTTGAAAGAAAAGAATTTCATTTCTTTTAAGAGCTGACCACTGAAGTTTATGAAAAGAAAATAGTGTCCCAGTGGTTCAGAAAGATCAAGCATTTATTTATGTAGCAGTCAGCCAGCATTTAGTAAGGGATTATGATGTATGCTTGCTTGGAATGAGACCCACTGAATTTGGAGGGGCTTGCTTCTGTAATAAAGTGCCTACGACCAGACTGTCAGATTTTAAAAACGGAGTTTTTTAAAATTATTTTTTGGGATGTAAACAAGGGGATTCAATTTTAGCAAGTGGTTGATTTGTTTAATTGAAATTAAAAGTACAATGGGCTTATTGTTGCTGCTGATTGAGGAAGAAAAGGAATAGTAATCTGTCTTCTGGAATGGTGAGGCAGACCAGTTGTATTACACCTTTAGGGAGGCCAGCGGCTGAGCATATGCCCGCACTGCCCAGGGTGGGCATGCTCCCGAGGGGGGGGGGTGAATGGAGGGTGCCCGGTGTGGTGTGCGTGCCCTGAAGCTGGGGGCGGAGCGAGCCGCCCATGGCGGACATTCAACACGCCACCCGCCTGCAACTCCCAAGCCTCACCCAAGCTGTCAAAACAAAGGGGGAAGGGGGGGAGAATGCCACCGGCAAAGCAGGAGTCATGGGCGTGTGGCGTGCTGAATGCCACACTCCTCAGTGAGGGCACCAGGGGCGGTCCACCCCACTGCCCCCCTTCCTACGTCCCTGAGGAAAGCCACTACCTGCCACAAGTTCCACCTGCGATGACCATTTAAAAGGTAGGGTAACCTACCAGGTCAGACTTACGTTGTCATCTTTTCAGAACCAGGTGAAGGACTACTTCCCAGGCTTTCAGTCTTAAAAATGCTTTGCTTCCCTGGTGTTATATTCCCTCTTCCTGGTTTTACTTGGGCTTTGTTCTGCTGCTTTTTTTTCTGTATTGGGTTTTATGTTTATGCATTATTTGTATACTCTATAAGTAGAAGAAGAAGAAGAAGAGGAGTTTGGATTTGATATCCCACTTTATCACTACCCGAAGGAGTCTCAAAGCGGCTAACATTCTCCTTTCCCTTCCTCCCCCACCAACAAACACTCTGTGAGGTGAGTGGGGCTGAGAGACTTCAGAGAAGTGTGACTGGCCCAAGGTTACCCAGCAGCTGCATGTGGAGGAGCGGAGACACGAACCCGGTTCCCCAGATTATGAGACTACCGCTCTTAACCACTACACCACACCGAGTAGTGTCCAGTAATGTAGTTCGGCTGTGCAATAGAACTTCCTCTCCCTTTCCTCTCCCTGCATGCCCTCCAATCTTTTCTGGGAGTTCCCTTAACCTTCCGGAGCAGATTTGGGGCGGGTGCTGGGGTGCAAGGGGAGAGGACAATGGGGAAAAGCTCCATTGCACAAGCAGAAATCATTGTGCTGGCAGGACTGCCTTATTGGAGAGCACCCTATGGTATTAACTTTTACCGTAAACTGCACAGAGCAATGTAATTGTGTGGCATATAGATATTGTAAATAGTAGTCATAATTACCAAGAATCTGATATCATGGAGGCCACTCGGAATGATTTTGTGTGGCAACATCACACTTGAAAGCCACTTAGAGCATCAATCTCTTATGAAGTCTCTATACACATTCTGAAGGAGAGGACACATGATGTACCCCTAGCAATGAACAGACCACACACTATTAAGTATGTTTAAAATGTGTTACTTAATAAGTCCAAAGGTCTGATTCATGTTGTTCCACGCAGCAGCAAGGAGAACAAAGGAAAATTACTATTGGTTGCATATTATTATTATTATTATTATTATTATTATTATTATTATTATTACAGTTTGTATATAGCCCTTCATCCATAGATCTCAGGGCAGTACACAATGTAAAAATACAAAATAGAATACACAAAATAATAACAAAAAACAAATCAATAACCATTATATATGATATAGTTTCAAGCATATGGTCTGAACTTTGGAACAAGTTCAGACATGTTCATCCTGGTTGGTTACACGGCTGGAAAAAGGTACAGAAAAGAAATAGAAGCAGCTTCACTTCATCCCTCATGGAGCTGACGGGGTGTGACTTTTCTGAGTCTAGGAACAGAATACCACCTTATTAAGTGAAGCATTGACCAGTCACTGAAACTGTCCTACCCAGTTGATTTTCATTAGCTAAAATGGACAGGGATTCCAGAGGTTAGGGTTGACCTCTCCAAGTACCCTCAGGCTGCAACAAAATCAAAATCCAAAATCAAAACAAGGTGGTGTCCTGAACATCTTTACCAGACTTACATCATATGTACCATCAAGTGATACATATGTACCTCTCAGTGTCTTGCAAAATCACACTACAGGAGAATGGAAAGATGTTCCTGAGGTTGGCTTTTTACTCAATAGAGAACTGTTGGACGGCTAATTCAAGACGCAATGATATCAGAAAAGAAAGTATCCAGGGAAGGAGCATCATAATCAGTCTCCACTCCTTCAGGGGGTAATTGCCACCAGCATGCCAGCTTTTGCCAATAACTCATTTATCCATCAGTAACAATGGGGGAACACATCATTGGATTGTTCCAAATCATCCTTGGGTAAAAAAACTGGGGGTATGACTAGAATGAAGGATGGCAAACCCTCCTCTGCCCACTCCAGTTCTTAGGTCTAGACTGGTGCTGTACAGAATACTTAGATAAGGAAGTCTGGGTGAAACTAGGGCTTTGCAGCTCGCCTGCTTGGGCTTTGGTGATGCATATAAGACAAGCCTGCTTATCTATAATCAAATCTTATATGAGCAAGGTCTTGTTTGAAACTGACTTTGCATCAAGCATCAGCACCACCAGACCAGATGGCAAGCTTGCATGACTGCCCAAGTCTAAGAGAAGTACGTATCATCTAAAATAGGGGTGAGAAACCTCTGGCTCTCTTATGTTGCTGGACTACAACTCCCATCTTCTCTAACCATTGGACATAATGGTTGGAGTCAATGACAACTGGAGTCCAAAAACATCTCGAGGGACCAAAGGTTCCCCATACCTCATCTAAAAACAAACAAAAATCTTGTTCTTTAGAATGGCTTTTCTTACATGTGCATCTTTAATTGAATCATTAATTAAACCATTAATTATCAAAATTTAGTAAGATTCATTTTCTAAGTTTTTGATGAATAATAGCTCTAATTATTTATAGGAATACCAAGGCCAGAAGATTGGTACCTTTTCCTGGATCAAATTCCGAAAATTCGTCTTCTGTTTGTACAACCAGCTAATTACTGAAAGTGAAATATCACCTTTAAAAAGATGGCATTACAATATGCCAGTACAATGCAAATGCAGGAACAGTTCTGAAGACAATGAACCCAATTGGTATTAAGATTGTCAGTGAGTCGAGTTCTGCCTCAAGAAAATACAGATGTCAGGTGGCTTGTTCCTTCGGGTATCTGGTGACCTCCATGCTACTGAGTAAAAAGTCAACAGCTGCTTCAAGTACCACTTGTAAAGATGATGGACATTGATTAAATCCCTTTGGGAGTCTAGCAGCTAAAATAGCCTTGTGCAGAAAGAAGTAATCTTTGCCTAAGAAATCACAAATTGTCTGGGACTATTAACTAGCAATGTTACATAGATACATTACTGTTCATTTACACTGTATAATTTGAAGAAACTGGGGAATTAGTCATCTTGTGCTGTGCTGGAGAATTAAGAACTAACGGAAAGGAATCTGTTGAAGCAAAACATATTGCTAAGGTTTCAAAGGATTTTGGTAATGCAGTTGAGATCACTTCTTTCACTTAAAAATAGTTGTTAGGAATTAATAGATCCATCTTCACTGGTGACTGGCAAAACCTCAAGGCAGGATGATGCAATCAAGAATATTGTAGACGAATGTATGCGATGGGATGGTTTTGCCATTCCACCATGAGACCTGTCAATGATGGAGTTATGTCTGTACAGAACTATAAAAAACAAACAAACTTGGGCCTCACTTACATTTAACTACAGTCCATCATTAAATGCCTGTAAAAACTGACAGCACTAACTAAGGGATTTGTATAAAGAATCTTTCATACAGATAACACTGTGGCTTGACGTGTTATGGAAAGAATGTTTGATCAATGCGTGCATGCATGAATGCCTGAAGGTGGAAAAGAATGCCTTAGGATAGTCAAAAGAAAAGCTGGATAATAATTTGGACAAGATGTTTCTCAAGGACTGACTACCAGCAGTGTAATCAGCTGCTGGCCGGAGAACACGCTAAGCGGGGATCACACAAAGCAAAGTGGCAACATCAGCAGAAGGTAGTCAAAGTGGAGGACATGATGTGATATAATGTGTCATAGTTCTGGAGTTGTGGGCAAAGATTTTATCATATTTCAACATCTGTACAATGCAAAATAGTCTTATGCAGCTGATGGAAAATATCAGATACTCGCCTCTCTGTTAATATTAATGACAAGAAATAATAAATCAGAGCATCTGAATCATATGGAACACATAAGTTAAGACTGGTAGTTACCAGTATGTATGTAATGACACAGAGTGGTATCTGACTAAGGCAAACTCAGAGTAGACTCATTGAATTAAATGGGTCTTAAGTGGACTTAAATTAGCCTTTAGCAGCTGAAATCCATTTATTTCAATGGATCTATTCTGAATATGACTTAGATACCACCTGATATCACTGTAATACAGTACTGTCATGTTTTTCAGTAGGGTGATTTGTTGCCTTAGCTCCTAGCTAGTTTGTTTGGCTGTGGAAAGCTGCTGGAGTGAAACTAAGCAAAAAAAACAAAAAACAGAAACTGGACATATGCGTACAACTTTTGGGCTATGAGATAGGGTATTCTAGATCATCTGAGGGATGCGGATGGCGCTGTGGTCTAAACCACTGAGCCTCTTGGGCTTGCCGAACAGAAGGTCAGCGGTTCGAATCCCTGACATGGGGTGAGCTCCCGTTGCTCGGTCCCAGCTCCTGCCAACATAGCAGTTTGAAAGCATCCCAAAAATGCAAGTAGATAAATAGGTACTGCTCCGGTGGGAAGGTAAACGATGTTTTTGTGCACTGCTCTGGTTTCACCAGAAGCTGCTCAGTCATGCTGGCCACATGACCCGGAAAAACTGTCTGCAGACAAACGTCAGCTCCCTCGGCCTGTAAAGCAAGATGAGCGCCGCAACCCCAGAGTCATCTGCAACTGGACTTAACTGTCAGGGGTCCTTTACCTTTATTCTAGATCATGGATGTCAGATGCAATTTGATAACTAAGGGCTTGGTCTCCCATGCACTTAAATGATTTAGCTCTCCATAACTCACAACTGGATGTGTCAACTGAGTAAATTGAAAAGTATTGAATCTTTCACCCATCATGCCTAATTCACACAACTACCACTTGATTCCACTTTCAGGTGATGCTTGATGTACATGTGACCTAGCCTACTGTTGAAGTCGGATATATACATTGCATATACAGGAAGGTTGAAAAAAGATATGCCCATTTAATGCAGCCTGTTTATACTAATTTTATGAATTTCCATGGACAGGTAAATGTTCCTAATCAGAATGCAGCCATGGCTTGTGTTTTTGGGACTGGTTGATAAACACCACCATAACTATGTACACCTTGTCAGGAATTTAGCCTATGAAATTGCATTCTATTCCTTTTACAGAATGCTTAATTAATACAATCATACATACCTGAAGACTTTACTGACTCACGAATGTTGATAGGCATACTCTTAGATGAAACAATATATGAGACAATTGTGTATCTGACTGCACCTTTGGCAGGGGGGGCTTTTTAGGTAACACAACAATGAATCTGTGACTTTTATATTAAAAACATATTAATTCAAACATCTCTGTTAAGAGTTGCAAAATAAATGCATGATGTATATTTTTTAATGGGAATGACACAATCTGCATGCATGGTCAACATAAAAGACAATTCCAGCCCTTTATGTTTATGAGAACACAGAATCACAGGCTTTGGGTGACAGCTAATTTCCTCTAGTTTCTTTATGCCCTCTGGCTATTAATGCACACTGATCTTCAAGTATTATTGGGGGGAAATAAGCATAAACATAAAAAGAACAAAGAGAAAGCCATCAGTTTTACGCTAATTTTAAGAAGATAATTTGGAAGACTGTACTTTGGTTGAAGAATATATAGATCATAATGGTGGCCTAAAAATTATGTATGGAAAATTGCTTGTTATCACACGCAAAACTGTTATCAAGTACAGATGTTCTTTCTGAGCAAAAAAAAAAAAAGTCCACTTTTCTCATATTTAAGCAAACCATATGGGATTCATTTTCATCATTTCAATGCTTTTTAGACATTTTGAACAAATGCTTTAGGAGTCTGGTATGCGAATGTTAAAAAGTCTCTAATGTACTTTTATTCTTTGGTATTAAAAGGCTACAAGGCAATAATTTAGGAACTTAATACTGACTGGATTAACTAGAAACTGAAGACTAGTAAAACTGAAAAGAACAAAATCTTGTTTCTTAGTTTTGTAAACATAGCCAAATTATTCCTTATATTATGGGCAAAGTTAACAAATTTTAGGGCCAAAGTTTAAAGAGCTCTGTTTCAGAGATAACCTCATTCATTATTTTCTAGTCAAACATCCATTGGGTTTCTGCCGTTGCGTATCCAAGTTTTCCAGATGCTACATTAGCATTAATGCGTGTACACCAACCAAATATTTTTCTTCTAAGTCTTTCAATTTCATTAAACTTCCAGAAATCCTGACTGATTCTTGTCCAAACAACCACCCAGCATCTAGACTCTAAAAGAGGTGAACTGACCTTCAGAATGTGGAACAATGCCGAACAAAACGAGGAAGGGGAAAGGTGGAGGACAGATGTTTCCGATTTAGTCAGTGCTCAATATTCCATACCTCTTAATATCTTTAGGATGTATCCAGCAAATTTACACCCCACCCTTTTCTTGGTGGAACCATCTGGATGCATTTTACTAAACTTGTCCTACAGGCATCCCGAGCATGGCTCATTTTATGCAGTCATGCTCGGTGCTTGTGGCACCTATAATTTGAATGATATGGGATAATCTGTAAGGATTATTGGGAACAGAGGCTCCTGCCCTAGCAGTAGATATTACGCTAAATCAGTGTTTCCCAACCTTGTGCCTCCAGATGTTTTTGGCCTACAACTCCCATCATCCCTGACTAGCAAGACCAGTGGCAAGGGATGATGGGAATTGTAGGCCAAAAACAGCTGGAGGCACAAGGTTGGGAAACACTGGGCTAAATAACGTAATTCCCTGCCAGACCCACAGAACTAGGATGAGCTCCTAGCTCGTGACAATGCTGATATTTATGCCTGTGTACAGAGGCTAACCTTGTCTTTTAGTATGTGAACATTCAACAACAAGCATGCACTTGGTTCTTTTCTGAGGTAAATTCTTATTTTGTCAAATCTCAAAGGTAGGTACATCACACAGAAGCTGGGGAAAATAGCTTTAGAAAGCAATGGACGAGGAAGCTACTTAAAAGAAGAACATTCTGAGGGATCAAGCCACCTCAGAATTGCAATTTGAAAATGTTAAAAATTTAAAAAGCTAAATTTGAAATCTATGCAGGACTGATCCTCTTCCTAGCCCTAGCCTGGGATTCTATCTATATGTGGAGCAGGAAAGCAGGGCTGTCCAGTGGGGCTACAGTGGCGCTACAAACCTTACCTGAGGAGGTTGCAGGAAGCTGCTGTTGTGAAATATGGGTTTCCTCTTTGTAAAGAACTTGCTTAATAATAGCCTTGGCTGGTTAGGTAGTTTGCTAGGCAAAGGTATTGGCTACCACAATGTGGTGATGGAGGAAGGAGGAGCCTTCCTGTTGTTGCCATTAGCAGCAGTGAAGATATGAGGTGCAACACTCAGCACTGTAATGCTTGGTTGCTGAATGTCACTGCAGCATGAGTTTGGGCTACTGGTATCAATGGGGTGATCATCCAGAGACTGTTGCACTCCATGCCTCCACCATATCTTCCTAGTGCCTAACAGTAGTGTCAGCCAAGCCACTTCACCTCAGTCACGACACTGTGGCAGATAGTGATTTCACCTAACAAAGAACCACTTTAGCCAATGCTATTAATAGGTTTTGGGGGGAGAAATTTGATCCAGTCCACATTTCTAGTTGAATATACCTAATTTGTACAAAACAGTACACAAACCAAAACACCTCCATCCTTTGAAATTCACATTCTCCATATGTTCTCCAGACAAGTAAGAGGTACAAAAATGTGTCTACTAGGGTAAAGTCTCCATAAAAATGCATTTACAGTGGACGCTCGGGTTGCGAACATGATCCATGCGGGAGGCACGTTCACAACCCGCAGTGTTCGCAACCCACGAGCCGCTCATCTGCGCATGTGCGGGTTGTGATTCGGCGCTTCTGCGCATGCGCAAAGCACGATTTAGCACTTCTGCACAAGCGCCGAAACCCGGAAGTAACCGTTCTGGTACTTCCAGGTTCAGCACGGTGCGCAACCCAAAATTATGCAACCCAAAGTGTCTGTAACCCGAGGCATGGCTGTATTATTAAAGATCAGCATATAAGATGCATTATATTAGGGGAGACCCTTTACTACAATGTGTATATCAGGCAAAATTTCACAAAACTTTGTGTATATATGTTGGCATCCATCTGTCTCGAGAGGCAATGGAGTGTGCCTTCAGGGGTGAAGCCAAACCACTGCATTAGCAGCATTGAAGTGACCTCCCCCAAGGCACAAGCTTGGGCAGTGTGTACGGAGGTCCTGAGCTGCCCAGACAACAAGACCCCCCTCCACACACACACACACAGCAGCCTCCCTGAAGTGGTCCAAAGGAAAGCAGAACAATATGTTTGGCACCAGCTTGGCTGCTGGAGTTGCTAGAAGGAGGCATACAAGTCACCATCTGACCCTCTTAGGGACTCCACTCCAGATTTGTGAAGGGTTTACTTAGCCGTTTCTTCTCTCGAAGATAGCCCGCAAGGATGTCTCATGTTATTCCCTTTTTTAAATTCAAAAGGCCTAAGCACACAAGTCCTTGCAGAATTGTGAGACCAGCAATAACATCACTTATGATTACATGGTATACAGTTGTGGTTTCTGTGTCTTTGGCATCCTACATCACCACCAGGGCACAAAGCTATTTTTTTCCATGATATGGATATATTTAATCAAGACTGTTACACAGAAATACTGTGTAAGCTCTCTGGCCATTTTTAAACACTGCAAACTCTAATATATACATTATATAGGAGGAAATGCCACAATGATTTTTTCCACATTAAGGACAAAAGGAATGTAAAATGTCATTGAATAAACCCCAGAAGCCAGGAGCCTGGTTGGCTTACAAGCTTCGTAATCGGATACAGAGCTTTTCACCTCGAAGTCATTGGTGCAAATCCAGATCCATTTAATCATGTCCAAACATTTTTCCTATCTAGTGGTTTTTTGATGGTCTGTATGTTAAAATGGCTGCTCACAGGCTGGAGCCTAGTGAACAGCTGACCACATTATAAACAATAACTGCTAATTTCCAGGGTAAGCAATTGACCAATAGCTGAAGAGAAACCAATATACTTTTGTTTTGTTTTTTCAGTGCCTATAGCCAGCCATTTCAAATCAGGCTTGAAGTAATACTTCTAAGGCAAGTTGCTGAATATTTGACTGTTGCTTTTTAAAAAAAATAAAAATCCACTGCAGTTAAACAGTACTTTTGTCACTAGTGATGTCAACCTGACTCACATCCCTAGCATTAAATCAATTCTATTTTTAAAACAACAACCCAATTCTCCTGTTATGCTTACATTGTTGGCATATTGAGAAAAATAACTGAATTTGATCTTAGCTGAAATGCGTCAGCACTGGCAGAACCCACATTTTAAAGCTTTGCAAGTATATTATGTCTTCTTGACTGCCTGTTTTGGATTTTGTATCTTTGCTTGAACAATTTCCGCAGGCATGATCTGAAGTTATGCTTCTTTGGACAGAAAATAAAATCAATTTTCTGAAGCAGAGATGGGGAATCTGTGGCCCTTCAAACAGTTGTTGGACTGCAACTCCCATTATTCCTGACTAGCAGCCATGCTGACATGAGGTTCCCCATCCCTGTAGCAAAGGAAACATCAGCATGAATGCTATTGTACACGAGTCTTTGTTGATGTATATTATGAAATAGTAGTTTAGAATTGAGAGTCCCATGGACTGCAAGAAGATCAAACCTATCCATTCTGAAGGGAATCAGCCCTGAGTGCTCACTGGAAGGACAGATCCTGAAGCTGAGGTTCCAATACTTTGGCCACCTCATGAGAAGAAAAGACTCCCTGGAAAAGACCCTGATGCTGGGCAAGATTGAGGGCACAAGGAGAAGGGGACGAGAGAGGATGAGATGGTTGGACAGTGTTCTCGAAGCTATATGAGTTTGACCAAACTGTAGGAGGCAGTTGAAGACAGGAATGCCTGGTGTCCATGGGGTCACGAAGAGTCGGACATGACTAAATGACTAAACAACAACAACAACAAGTTTAGAATTAGAGAAACTTCCTGATATAGACTGAACCAGGAAAGTAGGTATTTGGATAAGAATCTTGGGCCTATTTCTCACTGAAGAGGGAAAGCTGACTATTCCAGTTCAAGCAGCTATTTTTACATTTCAGTTCTAGACATGTCTTTCCCCTATCTCTCTCAAGGTTGTTAATGCCCTCTCTCACTTCATGGAGCCTGCTTGGCTATCTACTATACTCCAGAGCTTAGGATGATGAAACAAACTGGGAGATGGCATGAACGCAAGTGGAGGAAAAGTTCTGAACACTGGTGAGGGCTCATTATCAACCCTACCTAGTGGCAGTGAAGACAGCAAAGAAGGCATACTTTGCTGCCTCCATAGCATCCTCACTATGTCGTCCAGCAGAGCTCTTCCAGGCTGGCCCAAAGGAGGTGGTGGAACCAATGGTAGCTCTCTGTGACTTGTTTGAGGATAAAATTGGTTGCACCCCCTTGGTTGAGGATAAAATTGCTTGCATCCACTGGGATGTCGACTCTGTTGTTATAACAGATTAATCTCATGGGGTGTCCAGAGCCCTGTCTAGTCCTGTTGTGTTGGATGAGCTTCAGTCAGTAAGGCTCAAGGATGTGCCCACCTATAATACTATTTTGGCAGCATTACAGTTGCAATATTTTTCTAATTGGTTGGCTGGCTGTTCATGAGGCATGTTTCTTACTCTCCAAAGGTCAGAATCAGAGGTTAGTTTCTCCCAATAACTGAACTAACAATTTACATGTTTAAAGGTCATTTATATGATGCAGGTACTGCTCCGTCATACTGGTTGCTCAAGTCAGGAGGACTTAGGAGGACTGTAAGTTACATACCCATTACAAAAAAAAGTCTATTTCAGCAGTCAGTGAACATGCACCAATACAGCAGCTGCCTACTGGCTCTCTGACTACCTACGTCTGTGGAATGTAGATTGTGCTGGCAGAAAACAGGCCCACAAGACATTCCTAGTTTAATATACAAGCGGATGACCACTTTGGGGGACAAAGGCATACATTTGCAGAATTCCTGATATTGAACTTGGATGGCAGCACTATTTATAACCCTCATTTTAAGAAGAAACTCTTCTTAAAGAGTTCTTTACTCGCCTTATAATTACATCCTCGGTGTGTGTACAATCTTTTTGAAGGTAGTTGTGTAGTTGTCAGTGGTTGAACACCCTTGATGACAGTCATTACACATCACTGCATTTAACGTTATTAATCCTAATTATGATACTTTATGCTATAGGAGGAAAGTGAAATAGGATGTGATGACTCACTTCTTTAGTTCTTATACAACAGATTCTAAGCCACAAGACAAGGATGAACCTGTATTATATATTAGTTCAAGCCTTTTCTTACATGGATCTGCCACATTTCAACCCACTCTAATTTTGCTTCAACCCACCAGTTACTACAAATAGCTTCCTGCTGCTCTCTTCATGCGTTCAAAAGAATGCATAAAGTGTGTATGCATAAAGCGTGTAGGAAGTGGGCACATTCATGGAATGATGGTCCGCCCCCCCCCCCCGCCTCTGGCAGTGGTGTATCATGGGTTGCCAGTGCCTAGGGCCGCATGGAGGCAGTGGGAGGGAGGGAGGGAAACAGATGGAGTATGCACGTGCACTCAACTGCCTAACGGCATCTGTGTCACCCAGGAGATCTCAGGCACAGAGATAAGAAAAGAAGAGTCGTTCCATTGTCTGGAGAGGTCATTTCCTGTTTTGCATTGGGGAAGCCATTTTGAGCGGAGCCCAGCAACAGAAGCACGCAGCTGTATTGAGGCAGCAGCGGGTGTTGAAACTTCACAACCCTACAATTTTGCACCCAGGGAAACCACCCCATGCTACGAAACTGGCCTCTGGATATACCAGGAACACTTGCTCTTCCCCCAATATTTTGATGCTGAGTGAGTTAGTTTGAAAGGGGCTCGAAGAGCATTCCAATGAAGGTGCTTAGGTTGGGGGAGGGGTAGAGCAGGAAGGAGTGGGGATGTTAGGGAAGCAACCGGCACATCCATGCCGCCTTGCCCTACACACTTTATGCCCACATGTGCTCTTTGAAAACATGAATATGGTGTGCATCTTTAAGCAATGTGATGTCATATTAAGGAGCATTTTGTTATACTTAACAGGTTATCTTGGAATAATGATTACTTTATATTATTTAATACCTCTAATCTACAAATGATCCATGTATTCTCCACTACTGGTTTTCTTATCATATATCTATTGTCTTGTTGGCCAGGGCATTAAAAAAAAAATCCTAATACTGTGGCCTAGTACCAAAAATATATTGCTTTGCATTCAATTGCAATATTTCTCCTGAGGCCAAAACATTATTTTCATAAAAAATAATGCTATGCAAAGTAACAGGAAACATACTGTGAATAATGTCTTACATATGAAACTCTCAGCACTGTTGCTGAAATATTGGTTGAGCACGTGCAAGCTTTAATAGCCACACAAAAAGAAGAGCTAGTTTGTGCGTTATTATGAATGAGTGGAGAGCTTTCTCTTTTAAAATGAACACATTAATATGATACCATTTAAAATATTTTGTAAGTATTTCATTGTGTCCCTGGCGGCTTGGGGGCTTAGGGGCAAGTATGACAAGAAGCTAGCCTTCCTATGAACCATTTCTAGTTGTTGAATAATGATGAAACAATGGATTCTACAAAGAGTGGCTCTTCCAGATGTCTGTCTCCTTCCATTAACCTACCTATTGCCAATGGACGCTGCCTCTCAATCCTGCATTCTAGGAACTTTGATGACTTTCATACATCTATATCTGTATGTTCTGGCAGCAGAAATAATCATTTTGTGGTGAATTGGGGCGATGTTAGGGGCCATGGGAGCCTGGTATAAGGAAACCTTCAAGTGCAGACTATGCTACAGGCATTAGCTCTCAGTGAGAGGAATACCTTTACTGTGTTCAGCGGTGACTAGGTGGACTTCTTCATGAAAATCAGTCATCTTACTAAACCTTCTTCCTAAGCTTTGGTAGCCTTTTTAGCCACCTCATCAAACCACAACAGTGGTACATGTGTTGTCATGGTCACCTTGACCAGAATGCTTTGCTCTGAGAAAGGATCCCTTGGAGGGAGGTTGGGAAAGTGCAACATTGCTCGTTCTTCTTTTGATTCTGTTGACCATGGTGTCTTTCTGGGGCAGCTCCGGGAGGTGGGGTGGGACACATGGTGTTGCACTGGTTCTGTTCCTATCTTCAAGACCATCTCCAACATAATATATCTACAACATGTGAATAGCCACACAATAATCTGACCGAAAATATGCCCTCTATACAGCACATGAGATGTTCTTAGAGTTTGTCAGTTCATATTCTTTAGATTGCTGAAATGCCAGTATGAAATGTTCTAAATGTTCTTCAATCAGATTTTCTGGATAGCTGAAATGTCAAATGCTTTTCAGCTTATTAGCCTTCTTCACTTGCCTATTTTGTGACGCAGCATCCTTTATGCATGAGTTCAGTCAAATTAGATCCAAATATCACCCTTGTTAGAATCAAGGTCAAAAGACATCATCTCCAGTTGGCAATCATCAGTAAAAAATTCTAGAAGCAACTAATGACCATGAGAGGAAGAAAGAAATGGAGACCCTTGATGTGCAGGTGACAGCAGTAGCAACAGGGCCAGCTAGCAGTGGCACCAATTTTACACTTTTCTAGGCCTGCCATCTAAGGCAAATGTCTCCATTTGCGTAATGCTAGGTCCAGCCAGAGCTGGATCTAATATCAGGCAATATTAAATCCCTGATTGATCTTCCTGATTGATCACAGGCATGATCTGATGGACCCACTTTTGGAAACAGAACCTATATTAGGGTCTTTGGATGAATTCTTGACAGCACTAGATATGTTGGATAAATTATCAATTTATTCTGTTTCAGCTATGTGTTGTCCTGAACCATTGTGTTATCCATTGCTAAGAAGAAGTTGCTGCCCAAATAAAACACTGGGAGGTCCTCTTCTGGATCTGTCACTGGATAAGCACAGTAAAAGTGAGGAGGGTGGTTTTCAAAATGGAGGGATATAAGTGGACGCCCCAGGTATTCTATAACTAAGAGCAAGAGGAACAAGTTGCCTCAGCACTGCCTTGCTGAAACTGCCAAGGCTTTGTAATCTGTCCTGCAGGATTATAACTAAAGCCCACCTTCTTAGAGCTGCAACATGGTAGTCAATGGATAAGTGTTGTGTTGTTTGGTTCTTTCTAGGCAACAAGGTTTGGAGTTCTGGGGACTTGGTCTGTAGAGCTTTCTTGCACCTCAGAAGGATTGGTAGTCATTTTATCAAAACTAGGATACATTCCCAGGGATTGTGGAGCTAGATGCTGAATCTGATGCCACTGGTTCTACTCAGAAAGAGCTAGGAAGTAGGTCTGTGCCCTCCTCAGAGCTGCTACTCCTTGGGGGCTCAGAGTCTACAGACAAAAGTCTGAGGCTATGGCATACATTCATCCGGAGCATAATATAATAGGGGCTATAGTCAGTGACTGGGAAGAGTGGCAGAACTTAGCTGCCCTCCCATAACTGGCATCGCTGCACCTTATTGGGAAGAAGAGTGGGAGACAGAAGGCAGTGGCAAGGTCAGTGCAGTGCAAATGCACTGGTAGGAGTACTGGGCTGACTTTAACCTCACTGCTGCTTTTGGCTTCCTCCTCCTAGGTAGCTGCAGCAATGCCTGTGACAGAAGGTCAGGTAAGCACCACTACCCTGACTCATTGACCACCATTAGCTGCAGCTCAGTAGCAGAGCCCATGTCGTTTCTCATGCAGTAGGTTCCAAGTTGAATCCCTAGCATCTTCAATTAACAGGGTATCAGCAAGCAGAGGCTGGAAAAGACCTATTTCAAGAGCCCTGGAGAGCTTCTGCCTATCATAGCACAGAGTACTGGCCTAACCTGATTCAGCAGAAGGAAGATTAATGTGCTTAATATTTTCAGAGTAACTTTTCCAGTAATACCTGTATCAGTACATCGCAAAATCTTCCTGAAAACTGAGCTCAATACGTATGGTTGCTTTCAGTTATACTACCTATGCATGGCTGGAATAATGCACTTAACATTGATGTTGTTCCAAGCTATTCTTTGCTGTAGACTTACCCAGAGTAATATGTATGGTCAAATCACAAGGAAGTCAATTTAGCAGATTTTAAAGTAAACACTTCCTGATTTTTAAATATAATGGCATTGCTAGATACGTTTATCACACTCCAGAGAAAGCAACCCTGTATTGCAGTAGATAGTAATTAAGCTACTGTCAGTGGTATAGTAAACATTAGTGACCTTTTTTTAATCTAGGTCTTAACATGCAGATTACGCTGGGGCAATTTAGTTCACACTCACATGGCCATTTTCTTATCATTATCTTGAAATGTAATAAGATATTTCATTATTAGTCTGAAACTTTAGCTGAGAAGTTGCTGGAATTATCTCTAAATTTATACTTGAGTTACTGGACTCATTATTTCAAACATCTTGGACTGATTCAATATCAGTAATGATTCATTCTTTTGATTAAGAAGTGACTCCATTTGTAGATGTCAGATAATTACTGAGATGACCTATAATGAGAACATTTCACAACTCTCCGACTTAAATTTCTTATTCCCTCAACAGCATAATGACTTCCTTCTAGATCTTTTTATAGTGTGCCTATGCTCCTGGGGTTTCTCTTCACGATCACTCACTATCAAGGGTTGCTCCTATCATTCCTTTAGACAAAGAAAGGTAGTGATTCCAAGCCCTGTCATTTGTCTGTGGTGTTATTTTAGCATTTCTCCCCTCTGCCTACGTTCCCAAATCCTGTTTTAAGAACCCCGTTGCACCAGCGTTCAAATCACAGATTGCGACAATAGTAAAACATGACACAGGATATTCTTTTGATCTCAACACATGGGAATGCATCGTCTAAAGATTATTAAGGGGGGAAACCCATTGATTTTACTGTGAACTTTGCTGCATGAATATTTAACCACATTAAGTCCCATAATCATACAATGGATGGAAAAGCACTTTCCACGTTTGAATGGGCAGCTGATTACGGACAACAGCTTCTGAACAATTTATTGGGACTTCTGAAGTGTAGGCGTGTATTTCTACACTTTGTCTGCCTCTGCCTTTGTGAGCCAAACAGAATATTCCTAAATTTATTATCTATGTCGAAGTGGGGAACTTGTGGCTCTCCAGATGTTGCAGCCCTCAGCAGCCCCAGACAACAGGGCAAGTGATCAGAAATGATGGTCACCAGTTTTCCTTACCCCAATATAGATCATTACTGCAAGCTAGTACTTCCCTAGGGACACGGGTGGCACTGTGGGTAAAAGCCTCAGCGCCTAGGGCTTGCCGATCGAAAGGTCGGCGGTTCGAATCCCCGCGGCGGGGTGTGCTCCCGCTGCTCGGTCCCAGCGCCTGCCAACCTAGCAGTTCGAAAGCACCCCCGGGTGCAAGTAGATAAATAGGGACCGCTTACCAGCAGGAAGGTAAACGGCGTTCCGTGTGCTGCGCTGGCTCGCCAAATGCAGCTTTGTCACGCTGGCCACGTGACCCGGAAGTGTCTCCGGACAGCGCTGGCCCCCGGCCTCTTGAGTGAGATGGGCGCACAACCCCAGAGTCTGTCAAGACTGGCCCGTACGGGCAGGGGTACCTTTACCTTTACCTTTAGTACTTCCCTACAATCCTTACTACTTCTTCCTTTTACCCAGTTCAATTCACCTGCTGTACTTTTTTCCTTCCCTGCCCAGTGTTTGTGTGTTCTATGGACACCCAACAGTTCAGTATGGACCTGCTATAGCTCATCCATGCACATTTTTCATTGTGTCCATGTGATGATGTCCTCATCCAAATGCCATATTTCCCCCCACCTCCATTTAATCTGGATTTACAATTTCCATCTGTGTCTGGATTGAATGAGAAAATAATAAGGACCAGCATTTGGACGAGGATGATACCATGCAGACACTGAGCAAAACTTGTATGCATGAAAAGCACTGGAATGAGCTGCTGTGTAGACACCCTCTCTGCTGAAAACTAAAACAATTCTAATAGAAGAATGACGGGTGATGATGATGATGATAATCTACAGTAAATGCCACATTGCCTTATGGAGAGCTCTGTTTGTTGCCATACTTGTTGCTGAATTTCCTTTTTATTCTACTTCTGCATGATTCCTATGGAATTGAAAGATTACAGAGACAGTATAGTCTCTGTGTTGTGAATATCCTGCAGCTTGTTAGTAGAAATATTCACTAGCAAGTATTCAAAGATTTGTAATGCAAATATCAATTTCCTTCCTTCCTTCCTTCCTTCCTTCCTTCCTTCCTTCCTTCCTTCCTTCCTTCTCTGATATTCACTAGTTGGTAGCATTCCCCCCTCTCATATTGGATGACCTTTTACCTTCCCGTACATGATGGCTGCCTTAACTGTAAAGACACTATCCTACTTCTGTACAGTGTAAACAAAATAAATGACCAGAATAAAATAATCACATTCTTATACATGGAACATGTTTAAACTCTACCTTCTCAGACAATTGGCTAGCAAGCATTTGCTATTCCCTACTGACATCTGTTTCCCCCTCTAAGCACAGTGTTTGTTTTTTTTAGCTCATTAATTACCTCCTCTTCATTCTTTCCCTAAAATATACGTTCCTGTTATGTGACTGGACTTGCTTAAAGAGTGGGAAAGAGTGAAGGGCAATATGACAAGCCCATTTTTACCACTTCCTTTCATAGGAAAGAATTTTGTCTCACAATAATAGACCTGGAACACAATGGGTCAAAACCTTCAGATGAATTTCTGTTACAAAATACCTTTAAATACTTCACATTTACCACATCAAGAGATTTCTGCTTTCTTAGTTTTAAAAAAAGAAGCATGGGATCATTATCGCTTCCTAATGTATGCTTCAATTTTGGACCTTGCATTAAAAATACATATTTGAATGAGACCAGAAGGAGTGCTAATGAATGAAGTCCAGACAAACTAAAAGACCCAGTCTCTCTGAATTGGACAGAAACCACAGCAGTTGGAACAGTGTCTGTCTTAATGATTTCATATGAGTGAGTCAATTCTTCTGAAGGTAGCAGAATAAAGAGCTGAACAATGATGATCAAACAAGTTCAAACCTTCTGGAATTCAGTCACTCGACGGGAACAAGGAAAAATAAAGGGTGATTGTTATAAAGTATTTCCTCCCTGGGGGACCCATTGGAGTAACTAAAAATTGTTGATCTGTATCTCCATTGGATTGGCAAATATATTTGAAGAACAAGTGTCAGTTCACTGGATGTCACAAACTTTGACTTGTCAGATTAGATTGGAACATAATTTTACCAAGTGTTGAATAATCACCCAATGCTACATGTTGCAGCTGCATTGGGGCAGGAGCTAGTATATCAGTTTATCTCTCGATTTAGTGGTTCTGATTTACCTTCTCCTGATTGAGGAGCAGTACTGATGCATTTGCTTTCAGTCACTCTTCTGGCTTGGATTTCTTGGTTGTATAACGATTGTTGAAACAACGGGGCACATCCATGGACAGATGGTTTTTTTAAAAGCTCATTTACAATTGTATGGTTTTCTTGGGAAGTCTCACTTATTTCATTTTATTAGAGCATTTGTACCCCAATCTTCTAAGGTAAAATCACCACCCAATACTGCATTCCATAGAGACAATATAAAACAGGCAAAAATTATTACTATTACAATGAAAATCTGCATCAGTACAGTCACTGGTCACACACAATGTGCTGTACTCAGATACAGAGAATTGTGCACTACCTTCTCAAGTCCAGTTAGCCCAGATTCCCTCACTCCTCTCATCCCTTAGATTAGGAGGCATCCTGTATAGGACTTTGTGAAGAACCCTTCCACAGTGCTATGCAACCTTCCAGTTGAGGAACCTGTGGCCCTCCAGATATTGTGGGACTAGGACTAGCACCCTTCCTGGCTACCACCCAAGCTGGCAGGGCTGATGTGACTTGGAGCCCAACAGCACTTGGAGGTCCATGGACAGGGCTGGCCTGCCCATGAGGTGGACTGAATCAGCCATCTTGGGTAGTGGAATCCCATGGGCTACCATTCCCACAGGCATCCTTCCCACCCCTGTCACTGCCAGAGTCGCACAACTTCAACGGTGACTTCTCGCGAGAGTGGCTGCTTACCTGGGACTCCAAGGGAGTGGCAGTCTATGGCCTGATGTGGCCACAGCCTGGTCTTGAAGGCATCATCTGCCCCAATGTGGCCATTGAGGAACACTGGTGCCTTCCTCATGGTTGCATGATTTGGCGTGAAGCACCTGTTTAAACAATCCAGTCATACTGAGCTGTGGAGTGTGGTTGAAGCGGCACTCAGTTTATGTTTAGGCCCACACCTGAGCCTCCCTGCTCAGATTGGCTCTTTCTCAACCCAGGGAACAGCATAGCAGATGTTCTATCTCGTTATCAGGACAATCACTTCTAGGCCTTAGCACCCGAGGCATGGCAATCACCTTTCCAGAGGAACTATGAAAGATCGGAGAGACACTGTCTTGCAGTGAGTATTAATGTCCATCTCCATGTTCCACACTTATGCCAGGGCATGGTCTTCCTTTGAGGCATTTGGGGTACTGTCTTTGGTGGGCAGGTGTTCCTGCCATGCTCATGAAGAGGATGTGCTACAATACAGTGGTACCTCGGGTTAAGTACTTAATTCGTTCTGGAGGTCCATTCTTAACCTGAAACTGTTCTTAACCTGAAGCACCACTTTAGCTAATGGGGCCTCCTGCTGCCGCTGCACCGCCGGAGCACGATTTCTGTTCCCATCCTGAAGCAAAGTTCTTAACCCGAGGTACTATTTCTGGGTTAGCGGAGTCTGTAACCTGAAGCGTCTGTAACCTGAAGTGTATGTAACCCAAGGTACCACTGTACCTCGTCTCCTTTAAGGGGAAGGCTTGCCCGCCATCTCCTTCAGTAGATGCTTCTGGCTTCCTGACCCTTGCAGTCACTTCCCTGTGCACCAGTTGCTAGAGGGATGGCACAGAGCTCACCCCCCTTGCCTCCTGACAACTTGCTCAGGGAAGAAACAGGGATCCACAGTGACAAAACCCAGTGCAGGTTATTTTGCCTGCTCTTTCAGCTACTGTAAGTCTCAAAGTCTGCCTAGACAGCTGAGAGTATTGGAAGGCAGAGGCAAGTGTGACTACACTGCTTACTTTTCCCTTTATGCTTTTTTTTAAAAAAAAAACAACACCCTCCCCCTATGAAAAAGTATGCATTTGGCACAAGAAACAATGTGCACATATAACATGCCACATGACTTTATATGATGATAAAGCATCAATAACAGTATGATTCCATTATCACCAAATCCAATTCTGCTGGTAATGTTTAAAATGCGAAATCTCCAGAGAGCTGATTTGCACCAAGCTAAGAAACGTTCTCAACTTCTCAGCATCTCGTGAACAGTGTCTTCTCTACTTATCAAAATAGAGCTCACTAATTGTTAGTAGTACTAATTGAGTTCATTTCTCTTAAGATTTGCTAATTTGAATGTGACCTAGATATTACTGAGCACTTATCATTAAGAAATTTTGCCAAAAGACAGTATGCAAAATTGCAAATGAATTATGTTAATTTATTGGGGGGCTCATAGACATGTATTTCCCACAGTCAGCTACGTGAAGCACTTTTGTCAGGCTGAGCTTTGTCATCCATCATTTTTATCTAATAAGAGTTCTACTTACATACACCATTTAATTCAGGGGTAGCCAACCCAGTGCCTTCCAGATGCTGTGGACTCCCAGATCCCATCAGTCTCAGCCAACATAGTCAATTTTGTAATCTAACAATATATATGTTGGCCACCCCTGGTTTAAGTAAACATGGTTTCAGAAGTTTCTTTTTGCACTTCAGAATTCAGAGACTAATAAAGCAAGTTCAGAAATACTTTTATATGGAAGGTGGCAGAGGAAGATGGGAAAATCTCACTCTGTTTTTGGATATTTTCCTTTAGAGGCCTCAGAAATTGGCTGTTGGCTGGATTAACTGCTACAGAAGTGCTACAGAAAATGTCTCCTGGAAAGTCTCAATAAATGCGTTTTTGCTTTCATGCTCAGATATGAAATGATTTCCAGAATTCAGTTTGGGAAGGAACTTCCCAATTGAACAGAATAGGTGGTGGTGTGTGTGAACGAATAAGCAAGAGAGGTTATCCATTGGTTTACCAGAAATTTTTATTTTTATTTTGCTAACACTTTTCTTATGGTGGTGGAATAAATAAAGGCAGTGGAACTGCCAAATCCAACATTCCTGCCAGGTTCACACTGACAGGATGGAAGGTGGTATCCAAAAATTCTCCAAATCCCCCCATATGTGTAAATCCCCCTTTTAACTTTATGAGGGTTTCCCCTTGGTTTTTTTAATGTTAAAAAAGCCCTGCAGTTTTCCACAGGTTCCACTTCCAAGAATGCTTGGGGAGCAACATGTTGTAAAGTTACTCCCGAGGCAAGGGAAGCTGGCTGCACTTCTTGAAACGCCTTGAGAGTGATGCACTGTAAGGTGACATGACATAACATTCTATGAGGTTTGGCCAGCTGAAAGCTGCAGAGCAAGTCTTCCACCATAGCAGCAGAAAACACAACGGAACAAGGAAGGAACCAGTCTGACCTTCCTGGGTGAGATAGTTGCAGAGTGTAGGCTCTGCAATGGTGATGGGACCCTCACAGTCTTCTAAGCAAAGTAAAATATTGAATGAGGACCAAGAGTTATGCACACAGCAGTGGGTGGCACTGAGGTCTAAACAACTGAGCCTAATTGGGCTTGCTGATCAAAAGGTCAGTGTTTTGAATCTGTGCGACGGGGTGAGCTCTCATTTCTCTGTCCCAGCTTCTGCCAACCTAGCAGTTCAAAAGCACACCAGTGCAAGTAGACAAATAGATCATAGCTGTCAAGTGTCCCTTATTTGGCTGGACAGTCCCTTATCCCAGTGCCATGTCCCGCTGCTGTCCCTTATTGATGATGTCCCTTAAATAAGCTACTGAAGGTAATGGGGCCCTTTCTATGTCCAGCTGTCCTTTGTCAACAACAAATTGTTGCTTTTTTGTGTGTTGAATATATGCTATATGGTAATTTATGGACCTAATAGGTATCTAAAGCCATTTGCACACAACAAAATATGTATTTTATCAAAGTAATTGTTGATCCCTTATTTTGGCTGCTGATCCCTTATTTTCGAGGCTGCTGGTCCCTTATTTTCAAATCTGTAAGTTGACAGCTATGAAATAGATTCCGCTACTGCGGGAAGGTAAATGGTGTTTCTGTGTGCTCTAGCTTCTGTCGCGGTTCTCTGTGCACCAGTAGTGGTTTAGTCATGCTGGCCACATGACCCAGAAATCTGTCTGTGGACAAACGCCAGCTCCCTCGGCCTGAAAAGTGAGATGAGCGCAGTACCCCATAGTCGCCTTTGGCTGGATTTAACCAGTCAGGGATCCTTTACCTTTTTTTTGCACAGCAGGTCACTTTAATGATCAAGGATGAATAAATGGTAAAAGGGTCTGGACTACTAAAGACTTTAAAATTAATAACCAACAAATATAGGCTGCACCTCTATCCACACTTACACGGGACAAAAGTCCACTGAACAAAGGTGTACTTAGGCTTTTTCTGCCAACCATATTTAGAATTAACTGTTACACATATTAGTCATCAAATTTTAATGCTTGCTGCATATTTTCCTGAGCCACATTGATGATGATGTTGATGATGATGATGCATAATTTTTACGTTCAATATGAGCAAAGAAGGCTTAAGTGTAAAGCCCAGATTTCTGTTCTAGCCTGGACTGGACTAAGCTGCAATGTTGAATGGGCTCTTGCTAACCAGCTTTCCTTTGGAGTAGAATGTTGGGTGGTTGAAAAAGCCGGAGCCATGTAAATTTGGATTGGAAATTATATAAATATAAATTGTTCCATTGACTCAGCAGTTTGATTTAGTTGAGCGGTCAGATTTACCTGTTTATATATGACAAATACAGTTCATTTTTGCAAAATTGGATTATGGATGCAATGACGTCTCCAGTTCTCCTCCTAGTGCTAACATTTCATACCTTGCGTCTCTTAAAATGGCCTGTGTGAACTTATGACCTGCTAAAACAGACGAGGGCAGGAGTATAGAAATCTCTTTAGTTTCTTTATCACCAAACAGGGGATGAATATATCTGCAAGCCATGAGTCACTTCATTTGTGAATGGGCACCAGTGAAGTATGACTCCCATGACAAGCCTTTTGGGAAATTGGAAGAATGAAAAGTGGTGACTATGACCTTCCTATATGACAGCTTCTGACAAGTCTCTGCATAGTGGTTGAAATTCACATTCATTATTCTTTCAGTTTATTGGCAATACTGTATTACGCCGTTCTTGCTTAGCTCTGGGTACCTTTATTTCCCACTAATTTCTATGCAAGTTAGGAGTGCTTAATAATTTGCCTTATTGAATGGAAGATACAGCATGAATCCATGACTGTCATAGCGACATGAGGAAAGAAAGATCATTGCACATATTTTTAGTTGATTTTTCCCCTTTGTCTTCTTTTTATCTGAGAACAGTCAGATAAAAAGTATCCAGTGAATGTGATCAATTTAACAAAGACATATTAAGCAGAAATTCACGTTGCTTTGTTATATAGGAGAACATATCGGAATAACTGTGGGTGGCATTTTCCTGGCTCATCTATCTTAATGGATTTCAAAACAATACTATATCCAGATTCAATGTAAAATTACTTGGCTTCCCAAGTGTTGAAAACCTTGGGTAGCCAGGCCAAAACTGACTATAATTATTTGACAAATGTGGACATTCTTTCATCCTGACCCAGAAATACTCTTCCACACACAGGAGGAATGTTGCATGTGAGGAACAGCTGTTCTGCATATGGTAACCCGCATCATGTGTACAAAACCACTGCAGATCTGTTCTGCCTCCAGTGGAAAACAAGGACGTGTGCTTGAGCCCACCATGCAAATCTCAAGCAAATGTTCTGAACAAGTCAACAGATTGTGTTTCACACATGTTCAAAGAGTTCTGTATTCAGAAATGGGTCCTGTAATGACATTGCAGTGTGAAATGGTGTAATCTGTTTACTCATTGCAACCAGTACCATAAGTACATAGAAACGGGCCTGGTGGATCAGACAAGAAAGGTCACCCTCCTCTGAGTTGACACCCGTCTGTCTCAGAAGACAATGGAGGAGTGTGCCTTTGGGGATGAGGTCAAACTGTTGGCAGGTTGCAGAGCCTATTAGTCCTCTTTTCAACTGCAGTGGGACAGATACTTTGGAGGAAGTTATAGGACCCAGAGAGGATGTATGTCATGGTCCAGGTTACAGGCATTCGGAGTCCCGGCTTGGTACGTCGGGACCGGGGTAGAGGTCGGGAAGCAGGAATCAGCAGTCCAGGGGTCAGGAAGCCAAGAGTCCATGAATCAGGATATCAGGTGTCAGGAAGCCGAAGCACAGCTAGGTGGGTAGCATGCTGCTGTGGCAAAGAGCCAGAAGGAAATGCTGGTCTTATATACCCCTCCTGGCCCTTGCCACCATGTGCTACGAGTCTTCTGTCAAGCCTCACCTGTGCGGTCGCACCTTGCCCTTCCAGGCCAAACTCAGGAAGGCCCCAGTCCTGCGAGGCCCTACCAGTCACAGGGCCTGGCTCCTGCACGCACTCCTGACGATGTAGAAGGGGCTGTAGCTCAGTGGTAGAGCACCTGCTATGCTTGCAAAAGGTCCTAGGGTTCAATCCTCAGCATCTCTAGGTATTACAAGACCTCCACCTGAAACCCTGGACAGTACTGAACTAGTTGGCCCAATCATCCAACTCAATATAAGGTAGCTTTCTTTGTTCCTACAAGGCAACAACCCTTCCCTGTTATCTGCAACCAGCATCTAGAACTCAGAGAATATACTGTCCTTGAACATGGAGAACCCATTTAGCTATGACAGCTGTTTGTGTCCCTTGTCTATCTCTGGAATGAACCCAGTATATGTTTTTATTTCATATAATAAGATGTGTACTCTTGGGCACAGATCCTGCATTTGTATTCATGTGACTGGCTAAAGGCAGTCATGTGAAGCTGTTGCCTGTAGTGTTCTATAGAGACTAATACGCCAGAGATGGCTTACTGTCACATCATATTTCAACAGGCGAGGAATTTTATCAAGGTGTAGTAAAAACATAACAAATAAAAATGGCTGCAATTCTTTAAGAAAAGTTTTACCCCTCCAAACTTATACATGAAAGGTTCTCTATTTATTGTTGTCTCTCTTTAGACTGTATATTTGTTCTTAGCCAATTAATGCAAACTGGGAACTGTGTTGTTAGACTCCTACTCTCATCAGCCCCAGCCAACATGGCCAATTGTCAGGAATGGTGGGTGTTGTACTTCAAGAACATCAGGAAGGCCACAGGTTTCTCACTAATTTCTATGCAATTATTCCCCACTAATTTCTATGCAAGTTAGGAGTGCTTAATAATTTGCCTTATTGAATGGAAGATACAGTGTTGTACTTCAAGAACATCAGGAAGGCCACAGGTTCCCCATCCCAGTGCTCAGCCATCAGAAATACAGCAAATATAGTTTTTGAAGGCAATTTCCCCAAATATAATGCATCCTATATATTATTTTCACTAATATATGCATTTTATGCACACTTTCCCCTTATACACATTTTTGTACATAACTTTTGATTGGAGAACAGCATCACAAAATTTGGAGAAATGTGAATTTCAAAGGATGCTCTGTTTTGGTTCAACTATTGTTTTGAGAAGTATGAAACAGACAGGTTCCTATTCATATGCGAGCTAAACTGAATTTCTTACACACTGATGAATGGAGCAAATACAGTATATTTTCTTCAGTGCTAAAGAGAGATAGCTGACACGGGTTCTCTCATAAATACAGTTCCTGCTATTTAATCTGTCTTGTGCCAATAAAATGTTTCCTTCCACAGAGATGTCACACTCTTTTATAGTTAATGTATTTTTATGAAATGCAAAACACTAAAGCTAAAGGTGTATCTTAGAATCACCAACAGCAAAGACATTGTCCTCATTTCTTTTTCACTAATGTGACTGGTTTTTGTATATAATTGGTATGAGGCTACTGAAGCAATCTGTTACTCTATGGAGCAGGCCATGGAAATGCATTAGAAGTGCTACGATTGCTTAATTTGTATCTACCTATGCCTCTTTCATAATTCATTTCCCCGTGGAGTTTGTCTATAGGCATAGCGAGTTCCATTTATTCATTGAACAATAGAAAGTATTGCAGATTTACAATATACTAGGGTGGCAAAAGAATAGCAACAACCCGTACCAATAAACCTGGGCAGAGATAGTTTGACATATGTTAACTCACTGCTGGGAGACAAACTGTTGACCTTCAGAACATAGGCCTGGCCAGACTATCTAGCTAAGGATTATCTGCTCTGTCTTAATCTGAATATATATATAGCCAATTCATACATCGCTCACTGAACCAGAGGAGCAACATTACTACACAGTGTTAACTTAAAGAACATTAATTGAGAAGAATAAGGACGGAAAAGGTCCTCATTCATCAACAAGTTTTCTGCATTTGTGGTTCCAATTATAATGGTTTCCATTTCTTTCTTCTCATAGTTTGCCTTCCCTGTCTGCAGTCCTAAACTTATGCAGTATGGACTATTCTCGAGTAAGAGGATCCAGGTTTGAATCTTCTCCATGAAACACATTGCCTATGTTATTTGCTTTAGAACTCCATACATTCCTTTTTCATACTTAGATTCTTGGTATAGCTTTCCATAATCATTCCCCACTGTTTTTTTTTTTTTTTTTAGAATAAATGTTTATTAGCTTTTGCAATAAAAAAGAGAAAAAGAAAAAATAAAAAAAAGGAAAGAAAAACAGCAATAATACATCACAACCAAAGAAAAAACCCCACCACCCACAGCACGTACTAAATCACCGCAACATACAAACACAAAGCATGTTGTATATCCAATAAAAAGTTTTTCCTTATAGTCTAACGTTGTCATCTCGTTCTGGACTTCCTTCAGCTCGTCCGTAGGTCTTCCGGAATCTGAATCATAGTAACGCATTTCCTATTTTGTATTGTCATTATACATTTCATTTCTTCTATTTTAATTAAACAATAACTCTTAGTCTTTTCACAGTGCTTCTCTGAATCCCCTTAGCGTTATTTGCCCCTTGCTAATACATTCCAGATAACTTACATATTTTCCCCATTCCTTAATGAACATTTGGTCTTTTAAGTTTCTTATCTTTCCGGTCATCCTATCCAAATCCGCGTAGTCTATTAGTTTTGTTCTCCACTCCTCTGTTGTTGGGATCTCCTGTTTTTTCCATAATTTAGCTAAGGTTATCCTTGCTGCTGTAACTGCGTAGTACACAAATTTATGATCTTTCTTTTTTATCTCATTCCCTAATATCCCTAACAGGAATATTTCGGGTTTTTTCCTAAATGTGTATTTTAACACTTTCTTTAACTCTGTGTAAATTTTTTCCCAAAATTCTCTCACTTTCCCACACTCCCACCACATGTGGAAAAAGGAGCCCTCTTTCTCATGGCACTTCCAACATTTGCTATCCACTCTATACATTTTCGATAGTTTCACTGGTGTTATATACCACCTGTGAAACATCTTCATTACGTTCTCTTTTACCGTTATACATGCCGTGAAATCCAGACCGTCTTTCCATAATTTCTCCCACTCCTCGAATAGTATTTCATAACCCAAGTCTTTTGCCCAACGGTTCATCACGGTTTTGGCTTCTTCATCTCCCATATTCCAGTCTAGCAACATCTTATACATTTTAGATATTGTTTTAACATCATTGTTTACAATCTCCGTCTGAAATCTTGAGTCTTTGCCCGTATATCCTTTCTCTCTCATCTCTTTTTTAAACAATTCATTAACTTGGAGGTATTGGAGCCAATCATATACATGCTCTTTAATCTGTCCATATGGCTTTAATTTCCATTTACCATCCTCTTTCATTATCAATTGACCATATGTTACCCAATCTGACCTCATATTTATTTTCTTGATACTCATCATTTCGAGGGGAGAGAGCCAGCGCGGGGTTTGTGGTTCAAGTACATTTTTATATTTTTCCCATACCTCAATAATTGGCCCCCTAAAAATGTGGTTCTCAAACCCCTTGTGTACCTTCCTCTTGCCTCCCCACAAATAGGCGTGCCAGCCGAACCTGTTATCGAAGCCCTCTAAATCGAGTAGCTCCCTATTCTCTAATTTGATCCAGTCTTTCGCCCAGCATATACAAGATGCCTCGTAATATAATCTTAGTTCTGGCAGGGCAAAGCCTCCCCTTTCCCTTCTCTCCGTCAAAAGTTTGTACTTTATTCGGGGTTTTTTGCCCTGCCAGATAAACTTTGAAAGGATCTTTTGCCATTCTTTGAATGTTCGGCTCCCCCTAATTATGGGTATCGTCTGGAATAAGAAGAGTACCCTCGGCAAGATGTTCATCTTAATAGTATTAATCCTTCCCCAGAGAGAAAGTTTCAGGCTTCTCCACACTTCCAGATCCTTTCTTATTTCTTTCCACACCGACTCATAATTATTTTTGAATAGGTCTATGTTTTTTGTTGTAAGCCATATCCCAAGGTATTTTACTTTCTTAACTACTTCTACCTGTGATTGGTGTTGGATTGTCTCAACTGTGGTTTGATCCACATTCTTAACCATCATCTTTGTTTTACTCTTATTTAATTTAAAGCCTGCCATTTCCCCAAATTGTTCTATCTCTTTTAAAATTTCTTCTATTGTAGTTGTTGGGTCCTCTGACATTATTACTAAGTCGTCCGCAAAAGCCTTGGTCTTATAGGCATTTTGCCCTATTGTTATTCCTTTAATTTTCTCGTTTTGCCTTATTGACTGCAGGAGTATTTCTAATACCGTTATAAATAACAACGGGGAGAGCGGGCATCCCTGTCTTGTACCTTTCTGTATTTTTATTTCTTCTGTCACGGTGTTGTTTAGAATCAATTTAGCTTTCTGCTCTGTATATATCGCTCTTATACCATTAAGAAAGGCCTTGCCCACTTCCATATGCTCCAAATTCTTTAACATGAAGTCCCAAACCACATTGTCAAACGCTTTTTCAGCGTCCACGAACATCATTACTGCCTGTTTGTCAGTTCTGACAGACAAAAATTCCAAAATATTAATTATGTGTCTTGTGTTGTCCCTCATGTGCCTGCCAGGAATAAAGCCAGCCTGATCTTTGTGTATTGTTTCCATCAATATGGACTTCAATCTCCTTGCCAAAATTCCTGCAAAGATCTTATAATCCGTATTTAGCAGCGAGATCATTCCCCACTGTTAATCAGTTGCTTCTTGGGCAGACATTTTCCAGAATGTTATCTGGACCTCTTTCCCCTAAAATGTCATTTCTTTCTTTCTTTCTTTCTTTCTTTCTTTCTTTCTTTCTTTCTTTTGTTTTCAATGATAATTAATGTCACCAAAGATAGTAGGCAGAAACATCTGGGAGCAATTCTTTACCCATTTTCCTTTATCAAGAGAAAGCACTACCAATTAACACAATAAAACCAACCACTGAAAGCACACACAAATAAAACATGAACACTTGTAGCTGCATACCAGTCTTGTTAGCCTGTGATTGGGGCAAATGCCCTACACTTCCCAGCATGCTCTGCTCTGAATATCTTGTATAGAAAGATTGGTGTATTCCTAATATGCATAATTACAGGGTCATTGAGGAAAATGATGATATAATTATCAAAGCTTTAATTGTACACTGATAAGTATTCATGAGAAGAGGATATTATTTCAACATGCTATTATTAGTGTCACTTTACTTCTGTTCCCAAAGCACACTATCTTTGCATTTGGGTAGAGCAATCTTCATGTTACACCAAGCTAGCCCAGGAGCAGAAGGGAAAACGCACCAAACAGAAAATACAAAAATGGTGTGAAAATGATAGAAATGTCCCACGCATCCCTGGAACATTACTGTGACCCACCGATCAGGGCCTTGACAGTGCCCACATGCCAAATAGACACAGTGCCCCTCACATTGCCATGCCCCTCCAGAATGCAAGAAATACAGAACCCTAACCATCAGTCACAGACATAGTCAAAGGATTCCTTTAGTGCTGTTGGTTACAGCAACAACAAACACACTCAGCAGATCACTGTGTGATAGGTTTTAGGGGGTTCAGTCTGGATGTTACCACTCATGCGTATCTTTGAAACCTGTGATCCTGTGTATGTAAGGTTAGAATCTACAAGAGGGAACCTTCGTTTCTTAGTAAGTTAATGGCCTTGGTTGGCCAGTTAAGTACTGCCATGTACATGTCCAAAGAGGTTGTCTTGTTGCCATAGAGACAGGTGGGCAAGCCTTTTCCCACCTGACCTGGCTGGATGCATCCTAGAAGAGAGGAGGGCTGTGTGTGAGTTTTGTCTGGTGCTGGAAGCTGAAGATACAGAGACTTGTCTTGCTCTGTGCTGATGTGTAATATGTAGAAATAAAACCCACATACAGTGGTACCTCAGGTTACATACGCTTCAGGTTACATATGCTTCAGGTTACAGACTCCGCTAACCCAGAAATAGTGCTTCAGGTTAAGAACTTTGCTTCAGGATGAGAACAGAAATCGGGCTCTGGCGGCGCAGCAGCAGCAGGAGGCCCCATTAGCTAAAGTGGTGCTTCAGGTTAAGAACAGTTTCAGGTTAAGTATGGACCTCCGGAAAGAATTAAGTACTTAACTTGAGGTACCACTGTATCCTAAAGACACCACTGTCTCTGTTGACATTCATTCCAAGGAAACCAAACCCTTGGTGGCTGCTGCAACCCCTGGAGTCTTTTGACACTTGGAGATTGGGGTGTGTTCAACAACTGATTTGAATTCCCCCACTGGACAAAAATGTTACCTTCCCCAAACCCCCAATGGAATCACAGAGCTGAAGGAACCCTCAACATTAAACATTTTAAAATCAATCACCTCTGTGGTTTTCCTTTAATTTTACAAAGATTTTTTCATAAGTCATCTTAATGATATTTTTATTATTTTTATTATAATATTCAGGAACTTTGTTTTAAGGAGAAAATCTCTTTTTATGCTTGCTCGTGACAAATAAGTTTTAGTTGAGCATTAAAAGCTTTTAAAAAAAGATATTCTCACAAGAAGTTGAGTTCTTCTTGATAGTCATCTTTGAGCTTCTTAAATGTTCTTTTCTGAAAAGCTATAAGTAGAATTAGTCTCTCATTTTTTGCCAAATGAACAAAATGCAATCCAGAATTTTGTATGTTAAACAAAGCTGGAAAATATCATTATGTCCTTATTTTTGTATATCAGAATACAACTAACAAGCATGGGAAAATGATGTGATAATAGTTGGAGACTCTTTGATGTTACACAAATATATTTATATTATATTGTATATTAAATATAAATATACAAATATATTTCACTATATTTGTGATACAAGTAAAAAGAGAAATTAATGTTAAAGTTTTATTGTCATATAAGTAATAATACTTTACTCATAGGGTAGTAAGTCTATCACAGTGAAAATATTTCATATTATGAGTAGCTCCTAACGGATCTCTCTAAACTGGGTGAGTGGGTATTAAAATGACATATGTCGTTAAATGTAAGCAAGTGTAAAAGTGATGCACATTGGGATAAATATATATATATTAACTTAGCATATATACTAATGGGAACTGATGATAGCCAACCAGGAAAGAGATTTTAAGATCCTTGTGGATTGTTCACTGAAAATGTCTATTTGATTAAATGGGGGACATAAAAATGGCATTTCCACCCCAGGTGCAATGGAGGATGCTATTCTCACCAGTATTGAAGTAAGATCCATGATGCAAGTCCCGTCTGTTTCTGTACATAGAATGGGGAAAAGGGGACACCATATTGCCCTTCACATCAGGCAGCAAAGTATATTGCATTGGCCCTTGCAGTACCATTGGAGAAGGTTAATACTAGGAAGTCTGACCAAGTGAGGCTGGCCAGAATGGAGGGAGGATCACCAGAGAGCAGCCCAAAGCCCACTGTATGTTTCCCTGCCCTATACCTGTACAGTGATTTAACAGAAGCCAGAATAGCTGTAAGTGGAGTCATGACACAGGAGGCTTTTGAGATGGTACTTATAACACCAGAGGTCCCAGGGAACCCCCATCCGGTGAATGTGAAGGGCCTCAACCATGTTGTAAGCCTTTAAAGCGGAGATCTTCATCCTATATCTGTATCAGATTTGAAACTGTATCTGCACATGTAATCATTTCATTCCTATACACCAAAATTCAAAATTTGGCTGGTCTACCAAACTCCATAGTTTAGAGAGGCATGTGTCTTCAGTTGTTCCCTGCACCCCATCCACATTTTTGGTACCTGTCTGTCTCAAGAGATAATGCAGTGTGCCTCTGGGGGTGATGTCAAGCCACTGTGTTAGCAGCACCAAAGTGACCTCCCCCAGGGCACAAGCCTGAGCAGTGTGCATGGAAGCCCTGGGCTGCCCAAATGACAGGAACCCCCTCGCTGATGTGGTCCAAAGGAAAGCAGATCAATACATTTGGCACCACCTTGGCTGCAGGAGTTCTGGAAGAAGGCATGCAAGATACCACCCAACCATCTTAGGGACTCCTTTATGTAGGGTTTACTCCTTAGTCTTTTCTTCACCCCAAGATATCCCACACAGCAGCAGAGATTTGGGATCATAATTTTCTTTCTTCTATATCTGCTGTCTTCCCACGTTGATGAGCCCCATTTTAGCCAGTCCCACCCATCAGCTTTCTTCCTTACATCCATTCCAGGGGGCGACACTGCCTGTCAGCTTCTTCCTCCTTAGAGCCAATGGCAGCATTTTTTTAACTCAGCAAGGAGAAGTGCAAAACAAGATCTGTGCCTATCATTGGCTCTGGCGCCACCAGCTGTTGACCTCTCTGCCTTCCAGTCTACCAAGCTCAATGCGCACCAGTCACTACTGGTTTCAGGTTTTGAAGGGTGTCAAAATAGACAGTGTTAGACAGTGTTAGCCCCATACACTCCCTTCTCTCCCTTCTAGTTTTACTAACAAATTGCTAGTCTTTCAATGTAACTCAGATTAAGTACCAGCTAATTTCCAAGAGCAATTAAAAATGGCTGCTAATTTGTTGCTGCTATTTCACACCTCTCTTGGAACTGCCTTGAAATTCCATATACTACTTTGAACCATAAATGCCTCTTTACCTACAAACCATAGCCTTTGCCAGTATAACAAATTTTATTGGCAATTCTTATACTCTAATGAAGTAGTAATGAAGAAAGGGGGGGGGGATAGATAATTGGTGGCATATAGGCATGTCACATAAATTGTTGCTTCCATTCCTTGTATCAAAGAATCTTTTTAAAATTTCATCTCCTAAATTGAGCAAACAGAAATGCGGGATATTTTCCCGTATTCTCTGCAATGACATTTGCAGTAAGTTTAATTTATAATATTGTACCAAGTATCCACTTCTATACTGTCATTGAGATTATTGAAATGATAGTTCTGCAAGATAATCTATCAATCCAAACTGCAGAGCTTGGACCAATCTCGTCTATATTAAAATTACCTTCCCTGTAAGAAAGCCATAATTCTTCTCCTTTTTTCACACAACTTTGCTTTCTGTTTTGAGTTTTATGAATAATTGCTTTGTGCTGATCAAAAACAAATTATAATGTACTACATATACTGCCATTGATCACTATAAGTTCTAATGTATAAGTAAAACTATGTTTATGTTTCAAACTAAACCTGACATCTCTATAATAAGATCGCGTACACACTAGATAGCACATTCTATACCATGCCAAGAAAGGCAGATTGCTCAGGTTATGTGAGAAAATTGCCACATTAAAAATAAGATGTAATACTAATAAAAAGATGTAAGTATATCTAGTTGAAGACTGAGTGGATGATTAATTTTGTTTTTTTAAAAAGCAATGCTTAGATATCTATTGTGTGTGACACACAGACACACACACACACACACACACACACACCCCACTTGGGATTGTTTTACAGATCACAAAGCCATGGATGAAGGCCTCTGTGAGTTTTCAGAGTGTGGTAGTATGCTGGGGCCAAACATTTCTTTGGGGAAGGACCATAGAATCACTGATATCTTCAAGTAGGGCTGCCTCAAAACCTGGAGAGCCACTACCAGCCGGTTTAGGGCAGGAGTAGCGGATGTGGTGCCTTCTAGATGTTTTAATGGCCAACTCCCATCCTCATCTTATCATCCCATCTACCATTGACAATGCTGGCTATGGCTACTGGGAACTGTAGTCCAAAACATATGGCTAACCCTGGTGTACGCAACTCTGAGCTGTATGGTATAAAGCTCTAGATTACTTAGACGCCAAATATCTGAAATACAGATCCTCTTGGTAGTTCCACCAGCCTCAGACTTTGGGTGTGGATGCAGGTGGCAGCCTGGAAGAGGGCATTCTCTGCAGCAGCCCATAATAGGTGAAATTCCTTCCTCACAGAGGTGCATCTGGTACCTTCATGGTGTAGCTTTCAGCTCATGTTGAAGATACACTTCTACCTTGGCCTTTGACACCTGACTTATATCTCTATCTCCACCCTATTCTTCAGATTGTAAATTGCTGTAACTGAGAATATCATCATCATTGCAATCCCTGGCACCTCAAGCATCAGGTATATACCACTAATTTATATACCACTATATACTACTAATTCATAAAAGAAAATCAGAGCAGTTCACAACAACTGTACAACCACCATACAATAAAAACCAGTGGGACCAGTGATGGATAATACTGGCACCTCTCAACCTTTTGGCTAAGATCAGATGTGCAGTACTAGGTGACACTGACTGGATAATCTAACCTGGCACAGGACACTTTCCTTTGAGTTGCTAAACACTATACAGTACAAAGACATATACAGTGGTACCTCGGGTTAAGTACTTAATTTGTTCCGGAGGTCCGTTCTTAACCTGAAACTGTTCTTAACCTGAGGTACCACTTTAGCTAATGGGGCCTCCCACCGCCGCTGTGTGATTTCTCTTCTCATCCTGAAGCAAAGTTCTTAACCCGAGTACTATTTCTGGGTTAGTGGAGTCTGTAACCTGAAGTGTCTGTAACCTGAAGCGTATGTAACCCGAGGTATCACTGTATTTGGGAAGTGTCCTATTTTAAACACAAACTGGCTTATATTCAAACTGGATTCCAGTCTAATATCTAAGAGCACCAAACACCTGTTGGAGGTCATCAGGTGCAAGATTTAATCCTGGAATCCCCATTTCCCTACTAAAGTTCACCAGGTCCACACATCATTAACAATACCTCTGACAACACTATTATCTCATGAGATACAGAAGCTCTGCAAATACTCCAAAGCCTTCAGGTGATCTCACAGTTCTCTGACTTGGGGGTGTAGTTATTTGTGAAGCTGGTGTATGATTGTGCATGTAAGAGAGAGAAATATATATATATACACAACTGAATGAAGACAGAAATCCTTGCTTTTGAAAAAGCCGGATACTTAAGCAGGTACATAGGTAAGCTTCCACCTTAATGATCCACTGGTTTTAATGGAACCCTCAAGTTAGAGGGCTAAGGAGTTCAGTTTCAGTCATGCAGTGTGCATTGCTACCTGGTTTAAATATGTGCATTTGAGCATAGGGCCAC
This sequence comes from Podarcis muralis, assembly GCF_964188315.1. Taxonomy (NCBI): domain Eukaryota; kingdom Metazoa; phylum Chordata; class Lepidosauria; order Squamata; family Lacertidae; genus Podarcis; species Podarcis muralis. The sequence goes on from NC_135662.1 coordinate 30,774,743, forward strand.
ATTCCATGACACACAGACTCCAGACACATCTTTGATCATTCTTTGTGATGCATAAAATATGTCACAGCTGTGCTATAAAAGACAGCAGCCATCAGGTAAGGCTGTCACTTGCCCTTGTTGGATTGAGCGGGTTGGGAGGGGGTATGAAATACAGATTTTTGGTCTTATATTTGGAAGGAGCGGGTTGCTTTTTTTTGGGGGGGGGCAATCTATTTCATCTGTTACACCAGGACTAAGGAAATAGGTGTGTTTTGAAAGGGGCAAAAGAGAAAGGAAAATAGCTAAAGATCCTGTGTCAAAAGATTAGTTTTGTTTCCAGGAAATAATGGAATGTGTTTCAAACTCTGCAGCTCTTTTTTCAAAGGTCCCAGAATACAAAAGACACATATACACATTAAGATGGTTTTATGTGACTCTTATTCCTGGATTTGTTATTTCAGTAAAGATATTAAATAAACAGACTGAAAAGAACAGATCTAGCTGATATTTTGTTTCAGCATCTATCTAACAATTCTTGTGTTGTAAGTTGTAAATATGTTACCTGCTGGCTGACTCTAAATGCTAGGTTTTCCAAAAGGATTGCCTGTTTCTCTCGGGATAGGATACTTTGATTTCTGCTCCTCATACATCTTATTTTAGTTTAGAGGTTCAAATGCTCTGGGTAATAAACAGACAATACCCATAAGGAAAAACACAAAGCTCTGAAAGCCATGTCTTTCCTAATAATTCACAAACTTTTCAAAATATACTTTTTATGGAAACATGAAATATTTCTATTAACATATTGATAAAATAGAATCTTAAAAAGCTGTTGGCTGAAATTTGTTTTGTTGAATGTAATGACTTTGTTCCCAGTTAGTTAATGTGTTGAGTCATATCAAAAATTCATACCTCATTATTTATGGGGCAGCAAAGGAATTTCATGCTATCAAAATAAAAATTGCTTTCAGAGAGAAGTATGAAAACCGCCTTTTGTGCAACATTTACTGAGCATACAATGTACAAGATTAAAAATAATAACAACGGCATCACTTTTAAACAGGAGATAGAGGTTCCACACACTAGCATTATTATACAGTAGTTAAGAGTTTGCGATATTTATCAGGACCCTACTTTATTCAGGCACTGAAAAGGAACCAGGCTTCTTCTCTTCTCTTAAAGTATGTGGTTATGTGTAATTTCACTCTGGATATGTTTGCTACAAAGATGCTATTTTCAGGCAGAAATTCTAAATAGACTAAAGGTAAAGGTACCCCTGCCAGTACGGGCCAGTCGTGTCCGACTCTGGGGTTGCATGCCCATCTCGCTTAAGAGGCCGGGGGCCAGCGCTGTCTGGAGACACTTCCGGGTCACGTGGCCAGCGTGACGAAGCTGCTCTGGCGAGCCTGCACCAACGCAGCACATGGAAATGCCGTTTACCTTCCCGCTATAAAGCGGTACCTATTTATCTACTTGCACTTAAGAGTGCTTTCGAACTGCTAGGTGGGCAGGAGCTGGGACCGAACGACGGGAGCGCACCCCGCCGTGGGGATTTGAACCGCCGACCATACGATCAGCAAGTCCTAGGCGCTGAGGTTTTACCCACAGCGCCACCTGCGTCCCCTGCTAAATAGACTAAGGAGTCCTAAATCCTACTGAGGTCAATGGGGCTTAATCCCAGAAAAGTGGAAATGTAGAAGCTGCACTAAATACAGCAGAACTTTCTCATGAGTAAACATGCATAGGTTTAATCTGAAATGGCTGAATATGTACCTCCTGGCACCATAGGTCACATGCACACACCCCACAACCAGGTAAGCTCCCAATGTCATAGGGAGCCCAGCAGGGGATATTATGCCCATGATCTCCAGAAGCCTAGAACTAGTGCTGCATAAAACCACAATGCCTGCATCTTTGTGATGAATATGTCCAGATGTTGGGTTATTTGTGCTGAAGGATTTCTGGAATAAGGTCATAAAGGTAAAGGGACCCCTGACCATTAGGTCCAGTTGTGAACGACTCTGGAATTGTGGCACTCATCTTGCTTTACTGGCCAAGGGAGCCGGTGTACAGCTTGTGGCCAGCATGCTAAGCTGCTTCTGGTGAACCAGAGCAGTGCACGGAAACACCGTTTACCTTCCCGCTAGAGCGGTACCTATTTATCTACTTGCACTTTGACGTGCTTTCGAACTGCTAGGTTGGCAGGAGCAGGGACTGAGCAATGGGAGCTCACCCCGTCACGGGGACTTGAACCGCCGACCTTCTGATCGGCAAGTCCTAAGCTCTGTGGTTTAGACCACAGCGCCACCTGCATCCCTTCGGAATAAGGTCAAAGGAACTCTAAATACTATTGTTAACAACAGATTGGATAGGGACTCTTAAGAGCACTGTTGCATCACTTAGAGAAAGTTAGCACGCAATATCAAATGTTGTGATGTATTTATTAAGTATGGTAAACACTGAACCAGTAAACATTGGCAATTGGTTACAGCCTCTTCTATTTAGATATTGACTAAAGGTAAAGGTAAAGGGACCCCTGACCATTAGGTCCAGTCGTGACTGACTCTGGGGTTGCGGCACTCATCTTGCTTTATTGGCCGAGGGAGCCGGCATACAGCTTCCGGGTCAGGTGGCCAGCATGACTAAGCCACTTCTGGCGAACCAGAGCAGCACACGGAAACGCCGTTTACCTTCCCACCGGAGCGGTACCTATTTATCTACTTGCACTTTGATGTACTTTCAAACTGCTAGGTTGGCAGGAGCTGGGACTGAGCAATGGGAGCTCACCCCGTCACGGGGACTCGAACTGCCGACCTTCTGATTGGCAAGTCCTAGGCTCTGTAGTTTAACCCACAATACCCCCCGTGTCCCCAGATACTGACTAGTCAATAGCTAAAATGAATAAATTTACCATTTAGGTGAGAGTAATCCCGGCTTTGCAAATTTTAATATTTTTTAAATACATTTTCTGGAATTCCATATATTATCATTATTTATGAAATTACTATCCTGCCCTTCTTCTCAGAAAAGCCCAAATTCTTAATATGTAGGATATATATGTTTTGCTTTCTTTTCTGATTTAATGTTTCTAAATTCACTTTTGGTAGAGAACTGATCCAAAAAGAAAGAAAAGGTAGCCATTTTGCAGCAAGTTGCCTGATGTAAAGATAAAAGTCACCCTTATTCCATCAAAGCAGACTCCGAAGTCCCATTGATTTCAATGGAGATCCTGAAGAATGTGCTTGCATCTCTCCAGTGGAATCAGTTGGACAGAGAGTGCTTAAATTTGGCTGGATGTATGTCCATTATGTTAGTTAGAAACTGATTAGGAGGAAATGCTTCGCCGGGAATTAAAATACAGCACCCAACAGGCAAAATCGATTAGGAGGCTACCATCTGGCTGGAAAGTTTCTGCCATATGTTTTGACCAACGTAGCAAAACAAAGGGTTTTATACTGTCACCACCTCCAGTTCTGTTTTATAAATTACATTCCATTTTATTATAAGTATGAAAAAGATTAGGGAATGCTTCATTCATCTATGACTGGCTGCCTAATTGGAAAACAGGCACTATATAAAATTTTAAGAGATGTATGCAGTGAACAGGGATTGGTTGGAAAATCATTTGACAGCTGAAAGCAACAGAGGTCCAGGAACTGCTATAAATTGTTTATTATGTAGATCTTTAATTCTTAATAAGTTTTATTCAAATAATTCTTTTATGTTCAATGTTCATAGTTTATCCTTGATAATAACTAGAGGGAAAATTCTTACAAAAAATCCTGCAGGGTGGAGTGGGAGGGGAATGACACAAAATTCTTATGCAGTAACAAACACTTGCAATATCAAAAATATATTTAGGGTTTTTTCCCTTTAGAAGGCATAATTTCATAAAGAATAAATTTAAAAATTTCAGTCTATAGGAGTGTGTATGAATGTGTGTGTGTGTGTGTGTGTGTGTGTATAGGTTGCTTTTGGAAAAACAGCATATCAAGTTCAAATGAAATTTAGGAATGTTAATCTCTTTTGCAGCTGCTATTTTTGTTTTATAGTATTGTTACAGCTGTTTTTAATTTCTTTTAAGAAATACTAAACCTTTAGGAGTATTCCCAAGTGAAACACCACAGCACAGATAATTGGTTTCATTGCAATTCAGATTATGAACATCATTTTTCAGTTGTTACTTTCAAACTATATACACAGCTAAATCTGTAAGCCATTTTCTTCATTTCTGCTACTATCAAAAATGTAGAAAAGGTGAACAAAAAGCACAGTGAAGGCTTCACAGAGCCTTGCTGTATGCCTAATGAGCCGTTGTGATGCTTGGAAATATTTATGGATCAATATACTGCGCTGACGATGTATGCACAAACATATTGCAAAAGCATTGCTGGCTGTGACATCTACACATAGATGACCAAATTCATTAGATTGTCACGGGACATTTTAAATTTACACCTCTGGGCAGCAGCTGTGCTTCTGCATCCCATGGGTGTTACTTAAAGGAAGGGCAGGCAGTGTAAAATAGGATTTGCATTCTCCTTAAAGTGTAAATTTCAACATATAGCAGCTATAGCTCTGAGGCTGTTGCTGCACATACGATTTTAAATGTGCCTGCTAATGTATATGTATGATAAAGCAGTCCTTGACTTCACAACAAACACACTGTTTCATACCACTAGAAACCGTACCTAATGCACTTTAATCTACATCAGAGAGTAATCTTGCAGGCTACCAAATAGGGATGAAGTGAAATTTCTCAAGTTTCAAGACCTGAGAATAATTTAGCTAGCTTGCAAGATTCATATAGGGAAGGCTCATATTGAGTGAATCTCACTAAATAATCTCTTTAATTTATACAAGTTTTTGTCTTAAATGGAAACCTTTAATACGAGTATCCTACCAGAATAACTTACCTCCTCTGTTTTGCATGGTTGGAAGCCAAGGAATTTTTTGCCACTTTCTTCTAGCTGCACTGAACACAAGGATGCCAGCGGTGGGGTGATGGGGAATCCGTTTGGCTTTCATCTTAATGCAAACTCCCTAATTTGCATTTCCTGGATCAATACTTGAATGAAAACGTTTCTGTTTTTTGAAATTTGCACTTTTACAGGTTTTGTGATGCAGTTTTTCATCCGAAAAATGTGTATTTTAAAGAAGTATACATTGTGGGGAAAATATGTGCAGAGCTCACATATCAGTGGTGGGAAATGTACAAAATACATTATATTTGGGGAAAGTGCTTGAAAAAATTAGGCAAATGTACATACAAAATTAGATCTATTTGGAGAAAAAGGAGGAAAATATGTACAAATTTTCATGCAGACTTTTTAGAAAAACAAATGCAATCTGACGTAAAAGTGGGATAAGGTTGGAAAAAGGAGAATCTGAGAGCAGCTGAAAATAAAACATTCATCCATCCTAATTGAGTATCAGGATTCAGGAAAACTAAGGACCCTACAGACAGGTGAAAAATAAGCTATCCTTCTGCAGTGTTTCAAACCATCTTTCCTTTCACCTGAAAGATAATGGCATTTAAAAATAATAAAATAAGAAGCTGCTAAAAATGCAGGACCCAGAATTGTATCCTAAGCAAAGATACTGGGCTGTTTTCATGCTACCCCACCCTACACCAGTAGTAAAAACACCAGGACACAATGAGAGACCACTTGGGACCTGTGATGGAGCAGCAACTGAGGGAGTCACAAGGCCTTTCCTGGAGGGCATGTGAGATGTCAGCAAAGGCAGGTACATACTATGTTAGCACCATGCAAGTGCAAGGTTCCTTAATGGCTAGCTGGGTACTGCATGGCCATGGACAGAATCAACAACCCAAAATAGGTCATGCAAGCCAGTTAGGAGACAGGAAACTGCCTGGTGCTGAAGATGTGACTCTCCATGCCTTTGTCACATCATGACACCATTCAGTAACGGTTTTAGGTCATCAGATCAAGAATGCCTGTACCTTGATCATCACTCAGCAATGGCTGTCTTCCACTGAACTGTCTAATAAGCTGCAACTGGTGGTCCTACAGAGAAGAAGCTAGTACATCAGAAGCTAGAAAACTGACCTGCTAATTTTCTATGTGCTCCACTTGCAATCTTAAATGGTATACTCCAGAAAGAGAATAAACCAGATTGCACAATGATCTTAGCTCTGAGTCTCTAAAACAACACCCACCCACCCTTTTTTTGGTCTTGAGTTTCTGCAGTGCCTTTTTTGTACTGGAACACATAAGCCCTGAGATGTAGAGGAAATGGGGTAATACTTTCCTGCTCAGTTTCTCAGGGCATGCCAGATGCTGGGAATTTCTGGCCTACCTACAGCCTAATGATAGCTGAACAATTGCCATCCTTTGTGGTATTGGCATAATATATTTCATTCTTGCTGAATTCACAGGTTTTTTGTTCTCATCGAAGAACTTTGATTCTTGGCATGGCAAAATCAAAAGTGTCACTTCTTAAGAAACCATTATTCTGTTTATAGTTTAACACCTAGTGAAATGGAACAGAACGAATTGGGATGGGCAGGATGTTGTTTTGAAGTCATTTAATAAAACCTAAGTGAGACGATATGCTTCCGCATCTGGAGTTGTGCTCACTGACCATTTTTATTCACCGAAGTGCATAATAAGCTGAAAGCATGAATCAGACTTTGATAGCTGAACATGCGAGGGTTGCGCTGGCACGATGTGTGAAGCATGCCATAGAGTCAACTCGCTCCAGTGGTCTGTCTTTGAGCCAACTAATGGGGTGAGTCCCAAATTATTTAAATTTATGTGGCTGGAAATGATTCGCTCGTAAGTTTGCTAGTCTCTTGCCCTTAAAAATAAAGAAACAGCATCTTCCTTTTGGGTGGGGGGTGGGGGGAGAACCCCGCAATGGAAAATATCGGTCTCTTATTTACAGCATATAAAATGACTGATGTGCACCAAAAATTATGCAGGGAGAGGAAGGGATACTTCAACATGGAATTATAAAAAATGAAAGAAACTGAATCATGTGTCGAACCAAGATTGATTTCTGATTGGCTGAAAATCTGTCAACTGTAAGGCAAGCCTACGTTGTTGAAAGTGAAAGACCTTTAAGCCTTTTATTAGCAGAAGCTGGATCAGGATCCAAACTTACAGGCTTAGAATAGACCTATTGAAATGAAAGTGACTCATGACTAAGTTCTGCTCCGATCAGGACCCAGAGCAGAATCCTAAACCATGTCTACTGAAAAGCAAAACCTATTTCATTCAATGGGGCTTACTCCCAGATAAAAAGAGATGGTATTGGAGCCTGGATCCAAACTGAAGGACCCATATTTCTTTATGTAAAGAGCATGGTAGACAAATTTGGCTGCTTTGGCACCCCAGTTGCCCCAACTATGAGATACTTCTAGGGAAGCTTGATCATTGTGAATTCTGATATAGACTGACCAGATCAGCATATCTTGGACAGACTGGAATTTAGCTATCTCCTGTGTGTTTTGCACTTGTTCCTGCACACTGCTCAGCTTTTTTTTTTTTAAAAAAAAAAGCATCAAAATATGGTTAGACACTCAATGCTTTTTAGAAATGCTTGCTTTAAGAGAAAAATTAATGTGAATTTTTATACAGGTTTTTTTGGGGGGGAATAAAAATAATGCAAATTAATGCTGAAGTAGGGTAGAACTGACTTATGGGTAAAAACATACAAAAAGGACTGGATTCACCTATCCTCCCCCCTGTGACTTTATACAAGCTATTTGTATTCTGCTATGAATATTAAATACACATGGGGTGTGCCAGATGTTCAGCACAGAAGCATGTATGTTCCTGTGAAAGCCTCTCTATAGTTCTCATTAAGAAGAAATCAGGAGAGGGACATATACTCAGTCCAGAACCAGAATATTGTGTACACGCACAACTTCCATGCTACCCAGTTATGTAATAGTATCTGGTTGAAGATTATGAATTGGTTGCATTTGCGACATTGTAGATCCATTCATATGTTTGGGGCAAACCTGTGTGGACTTCATGTGGGGAGGGGTTAGCCCTGCCCCCAGTATCCCCACATGTACCAACTTAATTGCAGACCTTCTGCAATTCTGGATTCTGGAGGAGGAATCTAAGCAAGTTTGGTGTGTAGATCAGGAACTCTTAAAACACAGGTTTCTGATTGCAGTGAGGTTTCTAAGTTTATTCAGCTGGATGTCATTCACATTCACCACCAACACCACCCAAAAATTGTCCCAAGTGGAGCAAGCACACAAGGGAGCATTGGGGGTGCACCTGTCCTGCTCAGTATTTGAAGAACATATACACCTGAATAAGAATATACCATTTAAATCTTACATTCCTAAGCAGAGAACTCTAGGTTAGTATTTCTTATTACATAAGGCATTTGGTTTTCCAAAGGATTTCCCATTATGGACCAAATTCAGGGTTCCCAGTTGCATGTTTGCCCTGTAAAGCTATTCAGGGAAGAAGCTATAGGCTGCATCCTTCCTTATTTCAGAAGTATCCCCAATGCCTTCAGTAAAGGCCAACTATCCATCGCCTACAATGAACTGCGTGTATTACTTTGGGGGGTAACCCACATTTTTCTATTTGGAGCCTAGTGTAAAAAGCTGCACTTAAATCCACGAACCTTATGCTGTTAAGATATTTCATGGCTAAGGAGCCAAGCCTTATGCCATGTGCTCAAGCAAAAAGACATTTATCTAGGTGGGGATTTTGATTGTATATACAGGGCTATGTCCCCCATTACTTTTAGAAGACCCATCTGTGGCTTAAAACACATGAAAATGGAATCTGGGAAGTGTAATACATGCCTCTACACCAGATGCAGGGGATTAAAGGCAATGGATATCATCTCCTACCCTGCTTATGAACTTCCCAGAGGCATCTGGTTGGCTACTGACTGTAGACAGAATGCTGAGTGATATGGACCATTGTTTTGACCCGGCATGGCAAATCATATGTTCTTATGCCTTTTCCCAAGAGCAGACAGATGACCTCCAGACAGACACACTTTCAGAAGTTCACCCTACACTCAGCAGCTCTCAGAGAAAGATGTGCCTCACACTTCTCGTGTTACATGCCATCTGTGTCTTCTGAAATAGCATGGGAAATGACCTTAGTGACCTCTCAGCAAAAGAAATTCACTGTAAAATAGAAGACAATAAAATTGCAACATCCAAAAATGGTGCTTAGGTTAAAAGGAACAAATTCTAAGGATGGATTTACCAGCATATTGGGAAGCACTCGGTGAAACTTGAGGTTCCTCCTTCTCATCACCAAGAGTCTTGGATGTATAAATAGGAAGCCCCTCAGTGTGTCAAGCCCACCATTTGCAGGATCTTTCCCTGGTTATGGAACAAAACAGATCCTATAAGAAGAACCAAGTAACAATGAAATAGCCTAATTCACATACAAACAAGCAGGGTATGGTACTAAAATGAGAAAGAATTTTTGATGGGGCTCCCCAAGGCCCAGTCTCGGAGGCTGTTTTTAATATTCTCCCACATGGTGAATGGCTAAGAGTCAAGACCTTTGTCTACAGCCCAACCCATCCCACATATGCAGATTACCAAGAATGTAGGTTGTTTCTGATCATTGGTCTTATTACTTGATAACCACAGCCAGTCAACACCTATTTAGAACCAGGAGACAGGACTTCCTGGTCAGAGTACTTTTAAAGGAAGATTTGAATCTATTTGCTTTGCATTTTACAAACAAAGCCATGGAAATGACTTGGTCTGGACAAGTCTTGCTGAAACCAGTGGATCTGCCCCAAAGCACATTAAGCTGTTTGAGGGTTGGAGCCCAAAAGTTTAAGGGAAACTACACTAAAATGTTTGCACATTTCAAAGAAATGATGTGACAAGTGGTAGCATTTTGAGGAAAGTGACAGCTGATCAGAGACCCCAGTTTCTAAATTCTGTTGACAGGACAAAGAAATGAGGGAAAAGATGGTGCGTGCCTTGATTTAACATAATTCTCGGTGCAGAGCCTGTACGAGCACATTGTGGGATGCAGTTCTCTCAGAGGGTTAAGTGCTTTAAATGGATGTGAAATTTGAGCGCACTCCTAAAGTGGGAACTCTCTGGAGGAAACTTCATGCATTTTTTATTTCTCGAGTAAAATAAAAAAGAAGTTTGATTCAATATACAGATGTTTTCCTCTTTGATGTTTGAAAAGCTCTGGGAAAACACATCTAACAGCTCTCAGCTGTATTTGTTTAGCTCAGGTAGCTGGAGATTTACGACAACACGCAGTTGAGAGAACAACTGCATTGCGATTATAATTGTTCTGCAAGAGACTGAACAGTAATTTCAAGCCAAATAGAGCTTCAAAGTGGAAATTTATCTGTAGCAAATGTGTCTTTGTTTCTATATTGATAATAGGAATTACTGATGATTCCCTTTTTTCCATAATAGATGCCAAATTTGGTGAGATTATATAGTAGTCAAAGGTATATGCCAATGGTGTTGAGGAATATTATATGTGATACTCTTGTGGTTTAAAAAAGGCATTCTGACAAAAGTGTTGTCTAGTTCACAAATTTCCCTATGACTCAAGGCATATTTAGGTTTCTTTTTAAAAAGTGTGTGTGTTGTATTTTTAAAGTAGCTTCTAGGCAGGTGACATTTGGTCAATTTTTATAGTTAATTCCCCTTTTCTAAGACCACTGCTGATATTGGTGAATAAAGAATAATAACTCAATCAGAGGAAAGGAGTATGATTCCAAAAGTTGAGATAGACATCAGTGAATCTGAACAAATACAAGAATTGGTTGTTGTTGTTACTGTTCTTGTTAAAAGGCATGCTATTGTATTATTTTTAAACTCCCTCAAGCACCAACTGGTAGCTGTGGTGGCCAGATAGAAAACTCTCTATAACGGTATAGATGAGGCACAGAAATAGTGCACTGAATGTTACCTAAATTCATGAACATAAAATCATATCACAAAACTGTTGCAATGTTAATCTGCTTAAGGTAAAGGTACCCCTGCCCATACAGGCCAGTCTTGACAGACTCTAGGGTTGTGCACCCATCTCACTCAAGAGGCCGGGGGCCAGCGCTGTCCGAAGACACTTCCGGGTCACGTGGCCAGCGTGACAAGCTGCATCTGGCGAGCCAGCGCAGCACACGGAACGCCGTTTACCTTCCCGCTGGTAAGTGGTCCCTATTTATCTACTTGGACCCGAAGGTGCTTTCGAACTGCTAGGTTGGCAGGCGCTGGGACCGAGCAACGGGAGCGCACCCCGCCGCAGGGATTCGAACTGCCGACCTTTCGATCGGCAAGTCCTAGGCGCTGAGGCTTTAACCCACAGCGCCACCTGCGTCCCTGTTAATCTGCTTACATGTGTGCATATAATGACAATGCAACTTAATTCAATATTATTGTACTGTTTGAGATTTAGTACAACCTCATTATTCTGAATGGCTTAGGGAAACATTCAAACTTGGCCTGCACCAAGTTGGGCCAAGAAGGAATTATAGTTCTAATTTTGTATGGAATTTTGTAGAGGCTAGAGTTCAGAAAAACCATCCCACAAAGCCAGGACCAGAAGGTTATCTTCAATAGTTAATGTGGATCTATAGTTTTATTTAATAGCTAATGTAGTGCTGATTTTACAAGTGTCTGTACATAGCAAACAGTAAGCTATGGTTTAGGACAAGCTAAAGAAACAAATAATGAGCGTGAAAATTTGCTGAGCCATGTCATGTAGCATATAGATCACAAAACCTATATATAAAACCAGGGAGCTCTGCCTGTCTTCCAGCGGAGGAACAGAGCCCAGTGTCTTTACTCTGCTCATATAAATTGAATAAATGTCACTCTTGTTGAAGAGAAATGAAGAGTAATTGATTTTTCACTATATCTGAGTTCACTGTAAGTAGGTTTCAATGTACGCAGAGTTGTTCCCTGCTACCAGGCCCATACTTTTTTCCAAAACAGACAGATTCTCTTAATAACAGGTCCCTAGCCCAAGCACATGAAAGCAATTAAATAGTAATTACACAACTAATTAGAAAGCCTATAAAGATGCAGGCCTGCATCTAAACAACATCATTAACTAGAGACCATAACCAACGTAATTACTTTGTTGCTGCTGATGGCTGCCATTGCTGCAGGAGAATGCGGCATATAAAGATGGAGGGGGACAAATTTCATCAGCAGAAATAAAGTGCGTGAACTAGTTCAGAGAAAGGGTATATTAACTTTCCAATTAGAAGTGCTAGGCTGTGAATAATATGCAATGCCAGTTGCACCATTTCTGATCTTGGTTTAGCTACTCCAGAAATAGTTTGCTTTCCGTAGATCTCCTGTCTTCCTCCCTAAATCCCTTCCGCCTTTGGCTCAAGGATGATGTGATGCTGAAAGGGCACGGGGGGGGGGGGGATAGATTGTGGAACTGGGCATAGAATTCAGCTTCCCCCAAATCTCAGCATTCTCCTTTAAGCAAACAAACAAACAAAACATGACCACAAGGTTTATAGCACACCTAGATGTGAAGGCCCTGCAAACAAAGCTCTTTCCCCCCTTTGAATGCTTTGCAAAATAAAAAAAGAGAGGCTGATTCAAAGACTGGCTTGCTGCGAAATGTTTGGCGTTCAGATGGTGACCCAAGGCTGCTTCACTTGAGAAGTATTGTTTTGTACTTGGGCAAGACGAACAAGAATGAACACACACTAGCTAGATTGGGTTCTGGTTGTTGCTACTGTTGCATTTCTATCCTGTCTCTCCATATAAATCATGGGAGCATACATAGGAGCCACATTAGGCTTTGATCACACCAGAACCTGCTTGGATTCAGCAAGGTGGGTGTGTCATATGCCTTCAGACAGTGTTCTGGGACCTTGGCCATGTTTACATGCATTTTTAACATGACCGGTGTCCAAGGATTGTAGCCAGTGCTGTTTGTTAGTGACCTGAGTGGGCTTCAGATCATAGAAGACAGGCTTGTGCAGAGCTTGTCTGAGACCTGGGGCAGCTGGGAGGCCTGGGGTACTCTTGGCATGACAGCAGAAGTCTGGCAGGTCCCTAGCAGGGTCCCCTGGGTGGCTTAGCCCTCCAAGGCCTGGGACAAGTGTACCCAACTGCCCTCCCCCCTTCTGCACAGGCCTGATAGAGAAGACCTCACTACTCTCTCCTCTCCCCTGTAATCCCCTCATAATCTACACTGGAGGTGTGGGGGACCCTCTAAATCAGATGTTGGAAGTGTACTGAATGAGAAGAGAACAATGAAGTTCCATTGCACAAGTGAAAGCCTATACATATAGCATTGTATCCACCCTAAATATATAAGCAATTTTCATTGTGCTGATTCAGTACATATATTGTATAATTGGATATCCTGCCCAAGTAAAAAATAGCATCTAGAATGAAGCATTCAGCCTGGAGGAGGGCTCTCCAGACCTCTCTTTCTGACCTTGCTTCCTACCCCAAGTACTGAGATACATCCTTGAACTCTAATGCTTCTTGTCTGCTTGAAGAATAGGGACAGTTTGTGTGTGTGAAAACTACCCTGCTGTACAAAGGTAAGAGTCATCTCTGTTACTCCACCTGATTTTGCCTCTGACCATGCCTACCACTGGCCTGTGGCCCTCAGAAGAGACTGTGGCCCTTGGGTTGAAAAAGGCTCCCTATTCCTACCTTAAACAGTCCTTGAACATCTGATGGGTATGAGATGTTCTGTTCCAAAAGGACAATACTCCTGGTCAATGAGGAATAACTCCCCAAATGGCTCCTACTCTTTCTCATATCCTATCCAAGGGGTATGAGTCCTGACAGCTCAGTGTCTACCTTACATCAGGAAGCCTCAACTTCAAAAGGAATGGTGGCCTCTGAGTCTTGGCTCCACTGTCAGTGGCTTCACTGCTGCCATGATTTATCTCTACCTTTGTCATGACTTCTAATAACAAATCTTGGAGTCACTGAGCGGTAATTAAATGTTTATTTAAAATATTCAGGAGATCTCAAGAACATATGGGGACTGTAACTACCCTGTCAAAATTACCAGAATTGCTGCTGTATTAAATTATTCATTTATTCAAGGTACAGAATTTTAAAAAGGCTTCATGTTGCATTTATCTTGATTGCATTAAATCAATACCACCGACCTGAGAATTGTGTGTGTGTCCCCCAACCTTTGTTAGTAGCAACCACCACAGCTCTCTCAGAGCAGAAGCAATGCCATGTGCATGCACAGAGATGCTAGTGGTTGCTAGCAGTGGAAGTAGCCATTGCTTAAGGATTCTAGCCAAAGAGCTGAAGGGCCCTTTATAAACTGCAATTTGAAAATAGAGCATGCCAATACAGCTCTGTACAGTAAAGGGTGGTTTCAAATCAACATTTGCTAGTTGTCTGCTACAAATTGGTGGTGTGGTGTCTCTAACCACATGGAGTTTACTGCCTGTTAACCTAGATAGACAAGCAGTAGGGGGAAATGCAGTAATCATTGTTTCACCAGCTGGCAGAAGGCAATAGATGACTGGCTCTCTATCAGAACTGGGGGGAAGAAGAAGAAGAAGAAGAAGAAGAAGAAGAAGAAGAAGAAGAAGAAGAAGAAGAAGAAGAAGAGGAGTTTGGATTTGATATCCCGCCTTTCACGCCCCTTCAGGAGTCTCAAAGCGGCTAACAATCTCCTTTCCCTTCCTCCCCCACAACAAACACTCTGTGAGGTGAGTGGGGCTGAGAGACTTCAAAGAAGTGTGACTGGCCCAAGGTCACCCAGCAGCTGCATGTGGAGGGGCGGAGACGCGAACCCGGTTCCCCAGATTACGAGACTACCGCTCTTAACCACTACACCACAAGATAGATCAAGCTCTACTGGTTAGGCTTGCCATACGGAAAACTACAGCTGGCAGCAGTGTCCTGGCAGAAATTGGCAAAAAAAAAAACCAAATGTCTGGGAAAATCTCAACGTATGGCAGCCCATTCTGGCAGTGCCTTTTCTGCCGATTTTCCATAAATCTAGCTCAAAAACGGCTCAACAACTTTGGCCAAAATAAATTTTAAAAGCTCCAGATTTTCACTGTTTGAAATATGGCAATCCTACTACTGGTAGATCTCTGGGTGACTTGCTATAGATCTGCAAGTCTTCCTAGTTGCCTTAACCATAGCAACAACAAAACAACTATATTAGAATAGGAGTTCACTTTGTCTAAACAGCTTTGGCCCTGTATATCTGAAAGAGCATCTCCACCCCCATCATTCAGCTCGGACACTGAGGTCCAGCGCCAAGGGCCTTCTGGCGGTTCTCTCACTGAGAGAAGTGAAGTTACAGGAAACCAGGCAGAGCACCTTCTTGGTAGTGGTGCCTGCCCTGTGGGATTCTCCCTGCCCCCGCCCCCCATCAGATGTCAAGGAATTTTTTTTAAAAAAAACTATGTGACTTTTAGAAGACATCTGAAGGCATCCCTGTACAGGGAAGTTTTAAATGTTTGATGTTGCATTTTGTTTTAATTTGTTGGAAGCTGCCCAGAGTGGCTGGGTAACCCAGTCCAATGGGTGGCATATACACAAATTATTATTATTATTATTAAAGAATAATGACCACAGTTCATGTACACAGAATGGAAGATGACAGGATCCTCAAAGATGTACTTTATGGGGAGCTGGCCTCAGGCACCAGGCTGGTTGGCAGACCAACTATGCTTTACAAAGATGCCTACACGTGACATGAAGGCTGGCAACAGTAACCCTGCCATGTAGGAATCCCTTGCAGACAACTGCAGTGCCTGGAGACAAACAGGTTGTGTATCTATCTCAATGACTGGAGAAGAAATGACCACTGGGAGGAGCGCAGAGAGAAGAAATTCCATGATGCATCTGGACCAGCAAAACCAGACACTGCCATCTGTCCCAGCTGCATAAAAACCCCAAGGATGCACTCCTCCATTGTCATGAGAGAAGGAAAGGTGCCCATGATTGTGTGCTATAGTAAACTGCTTTGATATTTTTCTATGAAACAGTGGTGCTGACAACTCCTCATGCTTGTGGCCCACCCCTGTTCTGCCCTTTTAGTGACATTTCAGTGACGTCTTTATGTTGTTTCTGGGTCACTTCTGGGTTTGGCGCTGTGCATGTGTGCACGATTTTGCACATATTGGTGGTGCCTAAAACAGGGGTTGCCTGTATATAAATAATTTCCTAAATAAATAAATAAAATCTCATATTTCAGAGCAGATTTTTGCATTGTGCAGTATTTTGTGAAAAGCCTATAGTTGATGTTCATTTGAAACGCAGGTACAGTGACCAGGAGGAAACAATTAAAGGAAATGTAACACAACTTTTTAGGGACGCGGGTGGCGCTGTGGGTAAAACCTCAGCGCCTAGGACTTGCCGATCGCATGGTCGGCGGTTCGAATCCCCGCGGCGGGGTGCGCTCCCGTCATTCGGTCCCAGCGCCTGCCAACCTAGCAGTTCGAAAGCACCCCCGAGTACAAGTAGATAAATAGGGACCGGGAAGGTAAATGGCGCTGGCTCGCCAGATGCAGCTTGTCACGCTGGCCACGTGACCCAGAAGTGTCTGCGGACAGCGCTGGCTCCCGGCCTATAGAGTGAGATGAGCGCACAACCCTAGAGTCTGTCAAGACTGGCCCGTACGGGCAGGGGTACCTTTACCTTTACCTTAACACAACTTTTATGTTGTGCCCCACTTTGGTATTTTATGTGGGTGGGTGGTATATACACTCATTTAGAAATACATAAATGAAATAAGGGATAATATAAGTATTAAAGCAAGGGGCACTGGCAAAAAAATATACATCCACTCCAAACTGGGGCACTGTGATGGAGAGGGATACCTGCCTGGATGGGAATTTGGAGTGTAGTCTGGCTTTCTCTTGCAATTAATACCTTTCAGTTCATGTGTGACTAGAGATAGGGGGAGAGGAAAGAGAGCTCCATCAAACCTTTTGCTGATCCTCTCCCACAACACATATAGAAAATGGCTAGATTTTCAAACTGTGTATTTTTTACATGGCATTTAGCATGGCTGGCATACTCGAAACTGAAGGAATGGAGGGCATCTTGTTAATGGTTCATGATACATTATTGTAGTTCTTAAATGAAAGGACCACTGGTGTCCTCCTTCAAAGCCATTATTTTCATGACGGAGTAGCTTAGCAAATGCAGGATACTTCCAGCTTGGTGGCTGTATTGGACAAAAGGTTCGTTTTGCTATTCCAGTAGAGGAGTCTATGGCACATACTAACACACTAGCATATTCACCATCCTTGGATAATGGAAAGATCTTCCTCCAGCGTCTCAGGATCATGCTGCAGTAGCAAGGATCTTGACTCAAAGGATGCAATTTGCATACTGACTGCAGTCTTTTCTTCCTTACTGTGAGTTTGGAGTGGGGTGGGGGAATGTTCCTTGGATACTTTTGCACTGGAAGCTTGCCTTGAGTGTTCATGGCTCAGCTCACAAAAGACTATCAAAGAGTTATCAGCTGTAGCAGATTTCAGTCACCGGCAACCTGAAACTTAATTGAACCAGTGACCTAAGGGTGAAAGGGTCTGTTTCCCATTATCAGTTCCCCGAGTCATTCAGTCACAGTGTATTTTTCTTCAGTCTACAAAAGCATCAACTGGGCAAATAAAAGTGCTGATGGTTCTCGGACATTTCACTTTGGATGGTTACTGTTTACTTCTTTGCCTCGAGGTTCATTATGCTTCGGATCTCAATTGCCTATTCTGTCCCTAATGTTCAGGGCTGGAAGAAGCCTGTTCTTATCTCATTCATCTTAACAGCAGCTCACAGTGGATGTCAGAGTGGACTTTGCAGTTAATCAGGTTTATCCATCTGCTCAATGCAAGAGCTGCAACAGTAGGATGCAGCTGCAGCGTCACTGACTGACAAGTGGATGTCCAATCTCTGCTTAAATTACTCTAGCAAAGGAAAGTCTACTGCCGCCTTCCACTGCCACAGAGCTCTATTAGGAAGTCTCTCCTAATGTTTAGCCCAAATCTGCATCCTTGCAATTTCCACTTTCTTCTAAGCCTGCTCTCTGAAGCAACATAAAACAAGCCTGCGCCATAGCTCTCTGAATATTTAAAGGCTACCATCATGTCTCCACTTAAATTTATTTTCTCCAGATTACTTCTATAAATCTATTAATGAAGCCTAAGACTACAAGGGATGCGGGTGGCGCTGTGGGTTAAACCACAGAGCCTAGAACTTGCCAATCAGAAGGTTGGCGGTTCGAATCCCCACTACGGGGTGAGCTCCCGTTGCTCAGTCCCAGCTCCTGCCAACCTAGCAGTTCGAAAGCACATCAAAGTGCAAGTAGATAAATAGGTACCACTCTGGCGGGAAGGTAAATGGTGTTTCCGTGCGCTGCTCTGGTTCACCAGAAGCGGCTTAGTCATGCTGGCCACATGACCTGGAAGCTGTACACCGGCTCCCTCGGCCAATAAAGCGAGATGAGCGCCGCAACCCCAGAGTCGGTCACGACTCGACCTCATGGTCAGGGGTCCCTTTACCTTTACCTTAAGACTACACCAGCTTTTTCTGCAGCTGCATTTAGCAGCCCCTGTTCAGCTTGTAACAAACTAAGACTCAGATCCTTTTCACATGTGGCAGTATGGTGGATAGCTACATGGATGCCCAACTAATGGCTGGTCAGGTGGATATCAGGAAAACATTGGCATTTCTAAGTAGGACTAGGAGTACCCCCCCCCCATCTAAAACCCTGGGGAGGCACTGCTAGTTAGTATAGGCAAAACAGAGGAAGATGGACCAATGGTCTGACTCATTACAAGGCAGCTTCCTGTTATCCCTATTGGAGAACAAAATAGTGACTGATTGATTTAATCATGTTTACCTCATTTTTTTAATAAAAAAAACTGAAAGTGGTTTAGAAAAAACCTCATACATAAAACTCAATAAAGCAACAAATTATATTTTTTTAAAAGTTCTAGTTCATCGATTTCATACATTAAGACCAGGATAAAAACAAATCAGTTTACATCGAGAGAAAGAGAGGGAGGGAGGGAGATGTAACCAGCACTAAACACTCAGTAAGATAAACTGAAGCTCTGAAAAGAGAGGAGTGTTAAATAAACCCCTCTGTGAAGAGACTTCCACAACCTGGATGCCACAACAGAAGAGACCCTGCTATGAGAAAAAAGATCCTCTTACAGTCTATTGGCCTCTTACAGAACCATTTTTAGCCCTTTCAAATAAACTGTATCTGTTCTATTTTTTTTCATGTCACAGAGCATACTCATTTTCTCAAAACATGCTTCCACTATAGCCTCCAACTTCCAGTCATGAATGCTTTCCTTTGTAATTTCCACAAGCATATGGATTTGAATACTTCCTTTTTCTGCACTGCAATAATTGATAATGACAATGCATCGTTAAGAATCAAAACATCAATATGACTCTGGTAAAGAAACATCATTCCTCATAAATCTCCTGGCATTCTTGAGGATGCCAATAAGCATATTGATAAGGATCACAAAATACTCATAAAAATGAAATGTCCATCTTGTTACAGACAGTCAGTACTCCCCCCCCCCAAAAGGGAGGGGGGAAGAGGACAGCAACAAATTCTATTTTAATTTGTTCACACGTACAGAAAATATTTTCAGTACTGTACACACTATCAACCTCTTCCCTTAGATTTTCTGTAGGAATCATATACAGTCATAAACAAATCTTAGCAAACAACTGCTGTTTGTATAAAGCCATTAAAGTGCAAAGAGAAAAGTCGTTGTCGTTCTCCTGTGACACAATCCTAAATTACATCTAATTGAAATATATACTGTACATAAGTCACAAGTTTGCTTAGACATTATTCCCAGTTACATCCCACATGGATGTATTCCCATCCATACATAGATGAGGGGAAAATTCAGTTCATTTTGCATTTTAATGTGAATCTACCTACTTTGCACTTCCTGAACCAAAATGCCGATAAACTTCAAAATGTGCAGTTCTCTGAATTTTTATCATGCAGTTCTCCAACCAAAAGAAGGTGTACAAAATGTATTTGGGGAAAGTGAACATGAAAATCCACATATTAGTGAAAATTGTATTAGGGAAATTACTTGCAAAGAATTTGTATAAGAAGAAATAAATGTATATACATTATATACAGACAGTATATAATGTATATAATGTATATAATGTTGACAAATTTCCATGAAGGCAAATCACAAACTGATGCAAACATGTGGCAGACTGCACTTGAGACAAAAGAAAACTGGAAGAAACCAAAACTGACAGAATATTGTAGGGCAGAGGAATGGGAGGAGATGAAGAACCATATTTGAAAATCTTTGCCAGATTCCCATGGGTCACATTAGCTGCTCCCATTTCTACAGCAGCAAATGTTGCACTCATTGTTATTCCCCCAAACACAATCCAGCCGCATCCCAGAACTTTTTATTTTGTGTGAGTTATGCAAGTACTTAAACTGGAGACATAAAATACCTGACTTTGGTTGGATTTTGTAGGCTGCCCTAAACACAGAACACCTACATGTTATACAGGCAAAATAACATGTAAATGGGGTACATACAAGTTTGTTGTCTCTGTGCAATTTTAAGTCCCTTTTGAATTTGATGTTTTACAGATGATTCAGTGAGTAAAATAAATGTATCGCTGGTTCATGCAGCAAGCTTTCTGGAACAATCCAGCCTCATTAACCATCATGGAATTGAGCTCTTGTTTTCAGAAGGAAATGGATTGTATCCTTCCTCTGTATTCAGATATAGGATAGTATTACTTTCCCTCACTCCTTGTCTATTCATTTCTGAAAAGAAGCTGGAAGGAATATTTAAATAGCCACCAGAGACCTACCAAATCCATCTTAGTGGCTTCCATTACTTTCTATCACCTTCTGATTTACACTGTTTATGCCAGGGTGCTTTGGGATTCTGTAGTCTAGATGTTTCCCATAAAGCAGGATTTTACAGGTTTCACTTTAAAGCCCAGGAATACTGTAAGAGTTGGCTGAAGATTCAAATATATCAATATATCCAAAAGAGATGCAAGGCCATTTGAAACTTGGAGGGTATGTTTCTCCCTTTTTTGACACATCAGAGTTTATAATGAGGGGAATTATTCTCATGGTACTTAATCTGATCTCTCTTTATGTTCTTCACCAATGTATCATTGTATGGGTCAAACTAGAGGGCTCAGCTAAACTAGCTTCCTAACTGAGCACTAGAATAAGCAATAGGGCAGTCCCAGTGGAGAATAATTTCCCCACTTAACTTCTCTGAAGTTTGGAACCACAAAGCAATTATCATCCATCACATTTCCTAAATATCTCTATAATGCTGTACAGTGGTATCTTGGGTTACAAACTTAATTTGTTTCGGAGGTCCGTTCTTAACCAGAAACCATTCTTAACCTGAGGCACACTATCGCTAATGGGGCCTCCCGCTGCCGCCGCGCCACCAGCACATGATTTCCATTCTCATCCTGGGGCAAAGTTTGTAACGAGGTACTACTTCTAGGTTAGCGGAGTTTGTAACCCCAAAGCGTTTGTAACCCGAGGTGTTTGTAACCTGAGGTACCACTATACTGGGTAGATGCCCTTTGGGATGCTTGAAGTACAGGCCTTTTTGACCTTTAGGAGTTTGCATGAAGGTGATGGGGCAGTGGGTAGAGATGAAGGAGATTCTGAAGGCCCAACTCACACCACACATTGAAAGCGCTATGATACCATGTTAAACAGTCATGGCTTTCCCCAAAACATCCTGGAAAATATAGTTTGTTAAAGGTGCTGAGGTTTGTCAGGAGACCCCTACTCCTCTCACATGGCTAGAATTAGTAGAGTTCCCAGTGAAGAGGATTGATTGATACCACTCTAGGGTTGCCATATTTAAACAGTGAAAAGTTGTTGACCAAAATGACATTTTTAAGCTATGGGTTGCCATATGTCCGGATTTTCCTGGACATTTTGCGGATTTCCACGCAGACACTGCTGCCGACTGTGGTATTCCGGATATGTCTGGGAAATTCCAGATGTATGGCAACCCTACCTAAACATTGTTTCAACTCTCATTGTTTGAAACAAAGACCATTATTACACTGTTTGTGCTTAACTTTTTATTATTATTATTGAATCAAACATGTTTTTCCACAGTTCTGTTTGGAAAGAATGGCTCACATATCTCAAGAGCTATTCTAATCTTATATACCTGCATTCTTATATACCTTTGTTCATTTCACCGCTTTGACACAATCTTTTGAGTCTCTCCTTCAGTGAACAATGGAAAACGTTCTGTTGTCTTGAACGGAGCAACAGTATTGTGTGCATTGCTAGCTATTCAAACAATTACCAATGCCTGCATGATATGTTTTGTCACTGCTATTTCTTCCCACCTTTTCTGCTGTTCCAGATATTGATGGTGTAATGAAATGAATAAAATATCTATACATGTCAGATAAGGTCAGAAGCACAGAGCATTCCTTCTGTTGTGCATATCTATTAGTAAGGGAGAATCTATTCAATGTAAGAGCATGAACATTTTCCCTGAAATAAATTTACTTTGACTTCATGCAATGCTAGCACATAACAAAAAATACTGTTTTAGGAGCGATATTTACAGCAAATAGACAGCGTCATGGGAAGATTTCAAGCAGCTATCCCCAATTCGCTAGTACCAGTAAGCAAAAAGCCAGTTGAGCCCAGACCTGTTCTGTAAAATCTTCTCTCTTATGGCTTGCCAATTTATCTGTTCCTGTGATTTAAACAGTAGCCCAACATGCAGAAAATTGAATCAGTGAAGGCAGGTCTAGGTCAAGCTATTTTCCTGCTCAGGACAAAAAATGACTCACTACACCTGCATATTGTTGTATGAAGTGGTTGGTTAGGGAATGATGATTCATTCTCCATAGTTTCCCCCCAAGATTTGACTCCTTGGACCTGTTCTGCAGAAGTGGATAGAATGAAAGGATTTTCCTTTCCAAGCGCTTTTATTAAATGTGAGGAAAGGGGGGGGGCAGTGTCCTCAGACCTCTCGCTTTATTGTCTCAAGTCTCCAAGGTGAGCATGTTCATTCTAGATCATTTTATAGATTAGCCTAAGTCCTATTCAGACCACCTGCCTGAGTAGGATACAAGTGTGGAGAAAGAGGGAGTGAGATTGCATCATAGTCCCCTCCCCTGGTGTAAAGTGTTGCCCTTGCCTCTTTGATGGACATGCATTCAGCACAACGTCTGCAAAGGAGCACTTGCTCATTTACAATTTTGGGGTGCTTGATTGTTCCACTACTGCATCCTTCTGCCCCAAGAGACACTTAGAGACTTTGGAGAAATTGGTAGCAATGGGCAGTTTGCAACTGCCCTGAAGTCTTTGTGAGTATTCACATAAGATGAATGGCCCTCGTCTGCAAGGAGTTACAACAGCAGCAGCAACAACAACAACTTTATTGTTATTTTATTGGATTTCTTACCCACCCTTCACCAAATGATCCCAGAGCAGGTTACAACAATATACAATATGGCATTAAAATTAGCTACTTAGTCCAGAAGTATATAGAAGTGTGAGCTTTATACTTTTTGAAAGAGCTGTAAAATGTTTAATTTTTGACTAGCATTCACTGCCCCAAACTAAAGAGTTGTGTTCTTTGGATTGTGAGGGAGAGAGGTGTTTTATTTTTCTCTGCCATCCCTAGCCCATGGTAAATTATGGGATAGAAACTGAACTGAGTGAATAATGGTTGTGGGGTACCTGCTCAAAGCATCTATTACCATCAATTATAATGGTGGTCAGTTATGAATGATTGGCAAATCTGGGCTTTTCTTCTTGAGTCTCAATTTGAAGATGTGAACTTTCTCTTTTTATTTGGTTGAAGACCAATTTAGAAGATGTTTTGGATTTTCCCATACAATTTAACTTTCTACTAAGATGGTCACATACATAATACATTTCTCACCTATAGAATTGTATCTTAATTTCATTTTTGCTTTCTGAGATTTAACCCTCATTAACCTTTTGACTAGCAATTTTGGTCTCTATTATTGCTTTAAGTGAAAACATTGCAGATATCTAGAGAACTGAATATGTGTTTGATCATTTAAACATGTTAGATTAAGCATCACAGGTCTTAATTAATAATAATGCAGGTGCCATTCAAAAATTTAAATCATTCCTTAAATTATCTGATCTTGTGATTGGAGGTTTTAAGATTGGAGTCAAAGGGATTCTAGATTTTATATGTATTCTTATCAGAGATATGAAGCAATTGTGGTAAAATCAACAATTACACTGCAGAAAAGAGAATGACTACCAATTTGTCAGCAGTTGCATGAAGATGTTCCACAGTAGTTAATGCAGAAGAATTATCATTCCTTTATATAGACAGAAATTGATTTTGTGATTCAGGCTATTAGCAAGCCGATAAAGATTCATCCTTGCATATTTAAGCATATGCCTCTT
Organism: Podarcis muralis; assembly: GCF_964188315.1. Lineage (NCBI taxonomy): Eukaryota > Metazoa > Chordata > Lepidosauria > Squamata > Lacertidae > Podarcis > Podarcis muralis. The sequence goes on from NC_135662.1 coordinate 30,799,111, forward strand.
TTGTCATTCCAGCAGTGTCAGTGTTCAGTTCAGCAGTTGGGGATATTTGGAAATGGTGTTCACCTCATGAGTGCTTCCTCTTTTTAAAAGACAATAAGCAAGTATGTCTAAAGATGCACATTAGCTGCTTGTCTGGCGTGTATAGTTTTGGAAATATTCCTTACAGTGCAATCCTGTTGTCAAATTGCATATGTCGGTTGGGGATAGGATCACTACCAAATTTAACTGTGCAGTAAAACACATTACACCAGCACCGTGAATTTACAGTGGTCTCACATTAGCACAGGGGTAACACAATACAGGCATAGCCAGTAGGACCAAAACACCACCAATGGAAGTAGTGTGTTTCAATCAACAAGAGTTAGTAGCATGACAAGAGAGATGCTGAACTTAGTAAGAAACTTATGCTCGTCCAGATAATAAAAGCATAGCCTAAGTGGAAAGAATTGTCCTAATTGTTTTCAATGGTAAATTCAAAATGGCTGCCCCTTTGCTCTTGTTCCCACAATATTAAACAATAGGACGGCTTTGTTCTATGGGCTTTCTTCCTGCTAGATAGAAGTCACTTCTCCACAAAAAGCTCCCTACGGAAGTAAAATGTTTAAATGTGGGTGGGGTTGATCAAGTTAGTCTTTCTCATATAATGACACTGTGGGTTGTGCCAATTTTGTGGCTACAAGGTAAAGATACTCCACAAGTACAGACAAAGCTTGGGAAACAACATTCACTACAGAGGGAGATCATAGCTCAAGTATGACTAAACATCAGGAAGAACTTTCTTACAGAGCTGTTTGACTTTGGAACAGACTTCTACAAGAGGTAGTGGACTCTCCTTCCTTGGAGATTTCAAAGCAGAAATTAGGTGTGTAGAGTTCTCAATGACACTACAAAGTGTATTTCATTTCCTCTGCAATGTACCCGAAGTGACACCTCATCCCATGCCAACCTACCCACAAATCTGGGTCATCATCTGATGTGATTCTTCAGATGCTACTTCCATCAAAGGTAGAGGTCTTTCTCCACAGTGGCCTGTTGACATCCTTTAAATAAATAAATAAATAAATAAAATAAAAATGCCAAAACCATTTTTATTTACCCAGGCATTTAAAAAGATTTTACTATATTAAATGTTTTTAAGTCTCTGACTTTTACTTGCACTTTTATCTGCAAACACATTCCAGAAACACTAATCAAGAAGAACCATGTATTCTGCTATTATCATTCCCACTCAGAGAATATTTCTAGTGATAGGTGGGGAAATTTGTTAAAGAAGGAACAGCAACCAATTCCATTTAGGGTTGTTTGTTGGTTTGATCTTAATTACATCAGACTTTCAGGAGTCATGCTTTTTAAATAGTTGGTAGCTATTGTTTTATTATTATTATTTTAGTCTTTATGTTTTTATGCTGATATTATTTTACTTTTTGTTGTTGAAAACTGACTTTAAGAACACTAGTGTAGAAAGTATCATAAATCAAGAAACATATGACAACATATCACAAAGTGTGGATGAATGAGAATAGGAGTCATTGCCTACCAAGGTTCCTGCATCTATGAAGAACCGTAGGGCAGGCATAGGGAGATGAAGGGGAAAATGGTGCAAAGCCAGCTTCAACAATCTCCTTGAGACAGGTGCTTCATTTCAGGTAAATGGGGATGGTGTGAATAGAAAATAACATATCTGACAGCTTTATTTCACTTTCAGGAGTCTCTGTCACTTTAAAACAATGTAATCTATGGACAACGCTAGGCATCGTTGTATTCTATTCCCCAAACACATACATATTTTGGAATTTACAGCTCTTCATTTGGAAATTTAGAGTTCAAGGGTTACACTGCCCTGGCTCATCATAGCCTACAGAATATTGAAAAGTAAATCCCACTGTTTCTTCAATAAAAAAGAATAGATAAACCATATGTGGGTGCATTCTTAGGTAGATTATTTCACACACTGGAAGTGGCAATGATAACTATTGCCATCTGCAATATTCATCATTAGATTAAGTAACAGGTCAATCCTATTTCCAATTTATACAAGTTGAATGGGATACGATTACTCCCCAATCCTCAAGAAGTGGTAAAAACACACAACTTTGGTGGGAGGGGCACCACTATGCCAGTATAGCAACACCATTTCACCAGTGGGAGCTACTAATGGTACCTTTACACTCCACCAGTATAAAGGTGGAGTGGGGAAACGGGGTAGAATTGGGCAGATGATGGCGGAATAGTGAAAGTTAATCAAAAATCATATAATCACTCAGATGCTAGAGTTTGATTCTGGGTTTGCTTCTTTAACTCTTTCCATTTCATCCCTTTTTCCGTTTGTGTTGTAGTCCCACGAGCAGAGTCTGTCTGCTTTTTAATCTGTTTAGCAATGGCACCTAGAAAAATGTGGGTGCTTTATAAGCAATTGATCAGAATAATAGAGAAATGTGAGAGAACAAAAATGTAAAAAGCTGGTCAACCCACCCACTCACCCACCGACCCTCTTTCCATGCTTTGCTCATATATAACCTTGCTATAGACACTTGTCGGTCGCCATATTGTTGAGGCTGGGTAGGAATTTTTCCACTTGGCAAATTGGTACCAGCCATTTACTATTCACCTACCTAGCAATCGTCACAACTTTTGTGAGGTTAGGCATTGGGTAAGCCTTTGTTTGGATGGAGGAGAGGTTATAGCCTTCGCCTGCCCCTCCTCAGTAAGGGCATCCTGTTAAAGGGATCCAGGGTGTTAATCCTGTCTGAAGCCTGTACATGGACTAGGGCCATGACACAGCCCTACGAAGACCCCTCAGGGTGCCCTTAATTGATGTAAGTCATAGGGTGGTTTACCCTTAAGTGGACTCTCTGCAGATGGGCAGGAGTCAAGATATAGCCTGGCTTCACCCTAATGCCGAAGCCAAACCACTCACATCTGTAACCAATAAAGTTGTGGCCTACATAAACCCGAATACTTCATGTCTGTGTGTTTTATTGTTCTCCTGGGAATGTTGCGGCTTGGGTGCCTTAGCCCACAAGAATAATATAGAAATGCGAGAGAACAAAAATGTAAAAAGCTGGCCATGGATAGGATGAGTCCAATAAAAAAAAATGTTAAAATTTGTTTGCATGGTAAAGATGCTGATTTTGGTCTTCCTAGTTCTTGAATTGTTATTTATGACATACAAAATAGAAGAAACCAGCATACCTTCCCTAATGCAATTCTTTGCACACCTACATGCAACCATGGCCAGCCCCATCGTTAGGCAGAGTGAGGCAACCTGCTGATCCATTCAGGTTCCAAAGGTGGAATAAGCAGTGTTGGATCACCATCCAGTCCTTTAAAAGGTAAAGGGTAAAGGGACCCCTGACCATTAGGTCCAGTCGTGGCCGACTCTGGGGTTGCGGCGCTCATCTCGCTTTATTGGCCGAGGGAGCATGACTAAGCCACTTCTGGCGAACCAGAGCAGTGCACAGAAACACCATTTACCTTCCCGCTGGAGCGGTAACTATTTATCTACTTGCACTTTGACGTGCTTTCGAACTGCTAGGTTGGCAGGAGCAGGGACTGAGCAACGGGAGCTCACCCCGTAGTGGGGATTTGAACCGCCGACCTTCTGATCGGCAAGTCCTAGGCTCTGTGGTTTAACCCACAGCGCCACCCGCGTCCCTTAACATCCAGTCCTTTATTTATTCATTAAATTTGCATACCGCCCTATACCCGCAGGTCTCAGGGCGGTTCACAGGATAAAATCATGACATAACAACACAGAGCACATAATGAAAATGAAAACAGGAACAACCCAATAACCCACCCACCCAACACATTTTAAAAGGGAAGGCATTGAATGTCAGTCAACCAAAGACCTGGTTAAAAAGAAACATTTTTGCCTGGTTCCTAAAGGTGTATAATGAAGGCGCCAGGCGAACCTCCCTGGGGAGAGTATTCCACAAACGGGGAGCTACTGCAGAAAAGTCCCGTTCTCATGTTGCCCTCTCCAGACCTCCCATGGAGGAGGCACACAAAGAAGGGCCTCAGAAGATAATCTCAGGATCCACGGAGGTTTATAGGGAAAGAGGTATTGCAATCCCAAGCCATTTAAGGCTTTATAGGTCAAAACCAGCACTTTGAAGTGGGCCCAGAAACGAATTGGTAGCCAGTGCAGTCAGACTAGGATTGGTGTAATATGCTCAAACTGTCTTGCCCCATTGAGCAACCTGGCCACTGAATTCTGCTCTAAGTGAAGTTTCCAAACCGTCTTCAGAGGTATAACTTCTATGTATAACTTCAGGCAGCAAACTACCTTAGGTCAGCCCTACCTGGAAGTAAGCCCAAGGTAAGCCACACTGAACTCAGTGCGTTATGAGTAGCCACACATAGGGTTGTGCTGTCAATTAATAAAAATATAAATTTTAGCCATTCTAATATACTTACAATATTGCAGATTTTGCTCTTGTACATGTACCATGTCCATAGACCTCTCAGCATTATCACTGTTTTTCTAGTATGTCCTCACACTCAATATTCTTGGAGTTTGATTTGGGTTGGGTCGTCCGTCCCCACCCCCCATTTAACTGCACACATTAATTATGTTAAATGCAGGAGTCAGGATATATATATATATATATATATATATATATATATATATATATATCCCAGCACACAGCTTCAGATAAAAGATACAGAAGTAAGCTGAGAAGAGTGTTCTTATGAATGCTTTAATTGTTTAGGGGCCAAAGGAAATGAAATCAGATTGGGAGAGAGGGGGGAGCCCCCAATCTCACTCACTTTTGTTCTTTGATCCACGATTAACATTTGCAAGCACTAACTCACTTTTCTGATTGAGGCGACTGTTGTCACTTCGTGCTGCTTCCAGAGCCTGGCGCAAAGTTTCCAGCTGTGGATGCAGTCAGATCAAAGCTTATGATGGACTCCCTAGAACACAGTCTATCTGGAATACTAATAATAGTCTGTACTACTTGTAAAGAATCAAGTCATTTTTCTCCACTCTTTCAAATAATCAGGGTTTCCTTGTACATGCTATTAATTGATTCAATATGCTGCAAGGAATGTCTGAACTTTTCCCACGCCTTACATTTACCCGTTTATTATACTATACATTCGTCTACCTCCAGAGGTTGTTTTAATTGAAATCAGGTTATATATATATAACTTTTTTTCTCTTCCAATGCTGTATTATTTTTTTATTTCTAATATACTATTGGATTACTGTATTTGAAGGTGAGTTTTGTGCTCACGGTTCAGTGCATTTAGTCCACAAAGAACAGAAGCATTATAGGACAAGTTGAAACCACAACAAATCACAGGCAGATTGGGAGATGGGGCACTCCAGATCAACAGCCTTCTGCAGATCCCATTCACATTGCTGGAGGATACCCAGCTACTTCTGATCGCTTGCAGGACAACTGGAGACTCCCTCTGGAATCCCCAAAGCTTCCTGGTACACAAGCAGCATTCTAGACTGCTAAAGGAATCTTCTAATCTTGTCACACTCTCCTCAGCCTCAGAGTTCTTTAAGAAGTCTAGCTAGGTTTCAGGAGATCTAAAAGGACTGCTGGGTCAACTGATTGGCAAGGGATGGGTTTTGCAATGCTTTTCCGTTCATTTCCAAAGTTTTGATGCATTCACCATTTTTAAGCATTGTTGGAAAGACACTTTGAGTTTGGAAGGATAAACATCAAAGGATCTGAAAATCTTACTGCCCTTTCTACATTTCAACACAATATTATTATTATCTGTTTGGACGTATAGATTGCCTACACACACACACACACACAGAGAGAGAGAGAGAGAGAGAGAGAGAGAGAGAGAGAGAGAGAGAGACTGATGGAGCATTTTTATTGTTAATATGAGCTGATGTTGTTTCTCTTTTATTTCAATTATACATCTTCAATCAGATAATTGCTAAAGTGTGTTCTTACCACATCATGATACACTATCTCTGCAATGCATTCTCAAATTCACAGACAGAGTATCTCTGCGCCCTTTCTCAGCAGTGCAACAGAGGGAGAGTCAAAAAATGGGGGGGGGGGATACAAGTGTAGAGCTGTTGCTTCCACTGAAGTGAACAGGAACCCCCTTATGAATGGAGAAACTCGACACGAGCATTACAGAGCCACTTTGCCTGCAAGAAATCACATTGGTTATTCTTCAGTATGGAGAATAGAAGGCCTGGTGATTGGAGTTAACATTCAGCTACCCAGTGATTACAACTATTATGGTTTGGTGCCTTTATTATGAGCATGAGATTTACCCTGGCACATGAACATATTACTAGTTGCAATAATAGACTAATAGGTACATGGATTGCATTTCACATTACTAGTGGGAAACAGTAAGGGATGGCAGGATATATTGGTCTGCACCACCCAATTGGCTGCCTCACTAATAAGACATAAAATAATATGATTGAGATAAAGTGATAGACTTGGATCAGAGAGTCCCGAGTTCATATCTTCACTTAGTGATTGAAATCACATTCATCCAATACTGACAAGCAAACAAAAAACTATACCCTAACAGTTTTTGGGGGGGGGTGTTTTAGCACCCCAATTAGTTTTCCAACATGCTTTGACACAGTTCTCAGACTGCAGAACATATTTTGTATCTGTGGTGTCAGATAAAGTGTGATTGACAAAACCCAGAACCAGAAAACGCTTATTCAGAGGACACAGAATTGCCTTGTGCAGTAAACAGTTTGCCCCACCCCTGCATACTGAGTAAGCAATGCCATTTCCGCTCCTTTAATAAGCTATGACTTTTTAATTTTCAGTTACAATTACAAAAAAATTAAGTAAGAATGTTATTAATATATTAGGTATTGTAAACTGTCTAGAAAAACAACAACTGTATTTCGACTGAAAATTAACATTACGTAATGACCGCTCCCCACATTAAACAGGGGGCGCCCTTTGCGTGGACGCGCGCAGCCCCTGGATCCAGTGCTGCTCCATCAGCATAGGTTTGGCTTCGCCTTCCCTCAGGTGGGATACCTAGAGGTCTCCGCCTACCTCAGTCAGTTGTCCTATCCCGCATGGGGGAAGCATTGCCAAGGAGACCAGGCCAGGTAGGGGAGGGACTACCTGCCCACACAATAGAGGGAGGATCTTACCTGGGAATCCTCCGTTGGCCCCTTTAAGAAACCTGCAAGATAACTGTCCTTGGTCCCTAAACAACTTAATATGGTTTGTGCCAACCTATTGGCACCCCTGGCCTCAGTTTCTTAACCTTTCCCTGGCCATTTTTCTATGGAAAAAGATGAGGTGAATACCCATCTAGTGCCCCAATTCAGTAACGTGGGTTGGGGCACACACCAGTAGTGAAATTTAGTGCATTTCTGTGATATTTTGTGGCCCATATATTGTTGCCTCTTTGTTTCCAGAAGGGAAATGGTAAATGACCACTAGTTGAACTTTGGGGGTGTTGTCCAGGTGACAATGTCAAAAAAAGGACTACTCTGCAGGTCTATTGATGTATAAATTGCAAAATGAAAAGTGCACCTGGGATAAGTTTCTCACCCCAGAAAACCAGATGAAGGTTAACCTGATTGTTTATAGTTACAGTTTTTAATATTGCATACAGGTCTGTGAACAGCTGTTGGTAAGTGGTATGTAAAGTATAAAAATGGATAGATGGCTGGCCAACTTACCTTTGTAAGGTTATTATGAAGCTAAAATGTGATAAATATACCAATGATACTAGTAAGCTCTTTATAGAGGGAGCTAATATCCATATATGAAAATAAAAGCAATAATTAGTTCCCTAGCTGTGTGTCGAATGCTAAGAATATAAACTCCCACTCACCCACTGCAGTGATAGCATGTTCTTAAAACAATGGCTTCTTGGAAAAAGAAATGACTTTTTACCATATAGGAAGAAAACCCCTTGAAAATCTCCAGGAAACTAATTTTTTTCAGTGTTGTTCAAAACTCTTGGCATGACACCAGTGACATCTAAAAGTTTGGAGTGCAATAAATCTCTTAATATTATGCATAAAGCCTCTTACAGTATTAGTGTGAGTAATATATATTGAAAGAGACAATATATATCTAATTAAAATCAAATCAAAATAATACCCTCTTTACTCTTCTGAGAGCCATCTGTTATGCATATTAATGTTATATAATAGATTATACTAATGCTGTAAAAGCAATTTACTTTTTTCTGAAGTATCTTTAAAACATTACCATGTATTATTAAACCAGACACAATTTATTTCTAGTTGCTTTCATAATTATGTGAAATTAAAAAAGAGGGCTTACCATCTGTCAAGTTATGATTACCTGATGCACTGAACAAAGGAGATAAAATATGCCCCATCACTGTTGACACAAATACAATGATCGCAAGGTCTGGAAAATGCTACTTTAACAGGTGAAGCATTTTTGCCTCAAAAGTTGTTACTCGGCTCACTTCAAATGGAAGGTGCAGAACGTTGGCTTTATATGAGAAACGTAATGGAAGTGGGCTTGAGGCCTGCACTAAAATTCAACACCAGGATGGTTTAATATTTCATAGATAAAGTAATGCCTTAGAGGAGAACTGTTTGCTATATTATTAATCACATCTATGAATAGTGATCTCATGTCTCCTGAATTTTGGCCCTTATGAAGCCAAAATGGTACCATCTAAACACCAGAGGGATGTATAAGCAGGCATGGCATGGGAGGGGCGCACAAGCTTTTCCAGAAGTACAAAGGAGGGGGTACAAAAAAACCTTAATGGGGAGAGAATCTCCCCAAACAGACTGATGAAGACTTAGCATACACAGTGGCTCCATTACATTGGCTGGCTGTTGGGGGCGGGAGGACAGAAAGCCAGGTGGGAGAGGGAATGGAACGGAAGATTTTGAGTGCCTTGCACTGCAGCTACCAATTAGCTACAAGGCTAAATGCAAGGTGCTGGTTTTGGAGTATAAATCCCTATGTAGCTCAGGACCAGGATACATGAAATATCATTTCAGTCCTTCTGTATTCAGCTGATTACTGCACTCTGGGGGTGTGGGTCTCCTGTACATACCATTGTATTAGGCGGTCTATTCTGCACAATGCAAGAACCGAGTTCACCTGAGCCCAGAGCTCATGTTGCAAGGGGGTGTGGCTCAGCAGGCTCTCAGCAGCCACTTCTCCCCTGCTTTTCTTTTCTCTTCTTTTCATGGAGCAAGTGAAGAAGGAGCTGTCAGGAGCTCAGCCTACACTCGAGTAGGACCCTGGCAGAGACACATGCCCGACTGGCATGTTCTCTCCCTCCTGGTCTTTCGTTCGGGAGCTTCAAAAGCTTTCTTCTGCCCAAACATCACAGCGACCGATGCCAACCGACACTGGCACACTTAGGGATCCGCAGAGTTTGCGCAACTTGCGTAACAGACCTCAGCAACTCAGCATTTTGGCTAATCTACTTTATTTACGTATAAACACACACGGAGCATTGCAACATGGCTCCCTCTCTTTCTAGCATCAGACAGCAAAGAGAAAAAAATCAAAGGACAATAGTCCCACTTCACGGAACACAGTAACACAAACATCCTGTCTCTGTCACTTCCCACTCTGTGGAGTCAAAACATACACCGTCATGTGATAGACAACAATCCCATGTCTGCAATCATGGAGCAGGAATTCTAACAGGAGCCTCACAGCAGTGGCCATGGAGAAGCTATGAAGAGGTAATGGGATACACCTTCGCAGATGCCACTGCCACCCCCGCAGTCACTCAGGACAAATGCCCAGGGGTGAAGGAAGGCGTGTGTGGTGGGGGTGGTCTGCGCTAGATGTCACCAATGAGGGGGGTGACAAAATGCCAGGTGGCACTCACCGCGGGGCCTGCAGCATGCCCAAGCCACACTTCTCTCCTGGGAGTGATGCGGTGGCTTGGGCCCCGAAGGCTCTTTGCTGCCTCAAAGGGTCCACCCGCTGCCTCTCCTTCAGCTGTAGGGCAGCTGAGTCAGAGGAGGCAGGCAGACTCTTTGGAGGCCCCGCAGAACATCCTGCCCAGCTTGCCCCGCCCCATGGGTGGCTGGCCCCACCCCTGGGGACAGGGCATGCGCACCACCCCAGCCACCCAATCGGCTTGTTCTGCAGCTGCAAGTGCCAGCTTATTCTCCTCCCTGAGCTCAATAATGGTGGCACTGGCAGGGGAAATAAGGTTCTGGGATCAAATCAGAAGCTGGGGTGGCTTTTGTAATTCCAGGGCTGTCCCTGGAAAATAAGGACACTTGGAGGGCATGTGTGCCTTCATCATAACTCACTCAAAGCATGGTAGGAAGTGCTTCAGTTTTAGGAGATCCACTCAGGATTGTTGTAAAAGGTTGCAATTAGGAAGGTACTTGGCATATTATTATTATTATTATTATTATTATTATTATTATTATTATTACTATAATTAGAGAATTTCAGCTCAAAGTAACCTCCCAAATCTTTTGTTTTTAAAAAAGTTGATAAAAACCCAGGAAAAAAATAACCTCCTTTTCCAAATGATAAATGTGTAACCATTTGTAGAATTACTTTATTATGAGGCACTCATAAAAATTAAAATATGACTGGTAAAGAATGACATAATTTAATAATGAAATTTTCAGCTGTAGTAATTACTTACTTTAAATCACAAGCCATGTATCACCAGAGCCATGTAAAAGTAATTGTGGAATTAGTAATTCATAACTGACTGAAATGACACTTTTTTAAAAAATAAAATAAAAAATCTTTTTAATAGTTCAGATTGATCATTTTAGGGAATTATGTAAGGCATGGAACAGTTAGCATTCTGAGAAAAGTTCTTCTAAGGGAGTTCAATTTCTCATAAGTGGAACAGCCTTTAGGGCATGCCCCTCAAAAAATGGTGATGTGTTCATTCAGGCAGGGGCTTTGCATGCCCTGATAGGAATCGGGACCACAGGTAAGAGGTTTAACTCCATTCCCTATGCCATTTTCCTACTGAAAATTTTGCCTGTCCCCCAAGCTGCTCTTTGCCCCTGAAGGTGCTATTTGCAGTAAACACTGGCATCTTTAGGGCCAAATAGCAGCTTCTGGGCAGGAAGCTTGGGAGGGATATGGGAGATGGAAAGTGTTAAACCACAGGTCACCAGTCTGGCACTTGTGGGTGCACATACACCCATTGTGTCCTTTCCTGGTGCCCACAGGGTCTCCTTTCCCTGTAGAAATTGGATTTGAAAAGAATTTTATGAAAGCCAATAAAATAGACTGTGCATTGTGGTTAGGTGTGATGTGGTGTTTTTGTGTGTGTGGTGCCCACAATTTCTCTAGTTTACAAATGTGCCCACGGGCCACAAAAGGCTGATCTACATTGCGTTAATCCTTTTTCTCACCATTCCATAGTCCTGATCTGGGTTGGGCCTCTTGTGGATGTTTTTATTTTTAAAGGAGACTGCACATAAACTTGCTGGTAAATGAGAAAGTGCAGTTTGGCCCTAAGTTTAGCCAAATGAAACAAACAAGCAGGGGCAAAATTAATATCAGGAAAAATGAATGACAGCTGAAAACCTGGGGAAAGAGAAGAGATATGTGGCAGAAGATTTACTACGTTGCCCATGTGAGCCAAGACTGTGCATTTCTTTTCCTCTTTAAACAATAACGTTTTTCTTTGCTGCATTGCTGTGGGGAGCAGAGATGAAAAGAAAGTCACCATTTGCCTGCATGTCTTTAATAAAGCTCAGCCTTTTCCGTCAAGTCTACAAAGAAAAGCACAATTTCTAATTCATATTTCACCATATCCATAATGCATTACTAGATTCATCCTCTCAACTTAAAGTCTGCCACAGCAAAGTCATGCTCTGGTTACAAAACAAAACTCTGAAGAGTTATAGATGTACTTTGCCGCTGAGGAGGGAGTGAGGAATAAAACACTACTTTTTACACAACAGTATCATCAGGAAGTTGGAGTCAGAAAGTTCTAAATCAAAGAATCCTTCAACATAAATACATAAATACTTCAACCAACAACCAGCACTCGGATATACATTTGAAAATATAAAGACAAAAAAGTCTGCTCAGGCATGAAGGAATATCATGAATATCAGTCTTAAACCCAGTCACTGAGATCAGGGCTCCTAGAGTTGAGAAAGTCCATTGAGAACTACAGCTTAAAAACCAGGCTACATTTTACACTTACCACACTGAAAGCAGCCCTGCTTAACCTGAAATAAAGATGCAATCATAGACGTCATCAACATGTTTAGAAAGATGCGCAGTAGCAGATTTGAAAAATCTCCCCAAAACAGACCCCACCCCAAGAAACATACACACACATACACCCACTGTGTCCTTTCCTCGTGCCCACAGGGGCCCCTCTCCCTGTAGAAATTGGATTTGAAAGAAGAATTTTATGAAAGCCAATAAAATAGACTGTGCATTGTGGTTGGTTTTTTATTATATCTTTTGTGCACGAAAGTATTTCCTTGTGAAGCTTTCATTCACCATTAAGAGGAAGGAAACATAAGAGAGATGGATAGATGGATAGACAGATAAACAGGCTTTAGACAATTTGTTGCAAATCTAAGACTAATTACTAATTCCTCCCACTTAGGGTGATTTTAGATATCACTTTTAGAGTAAGCTGGTGCACATTTTGGTGTAAAAGCTGGGAGTGGGTGAGTTCCCAAAGCTCTTACCTGCCACTGTTGTTTTTTGAACCATTGTGGTAGCTCCTGCAGAACCAATATGAAACAGACTGGAGAAATGATTGGATAGATACAGATTTTCTGTCTTGTACAGTATCAGTTGAGTATCTCATTGTCAGAATCAGGCCTTGCCAATATTTCCAGGAAATACACACACACACACACACACACACACACACACACAAACACAAAAGGGTATCAAGAATAATTCAAAGTCATTATCTTCTCATTAAGTATTACATATAGCATCCCATTAGAAATGCTACACAATTTTTCAATGGATGGTTGTAATAACATGAAATAAAAGATGTTATTTTGTATTACTGTACTTATGTGAGCTTCATCAATGTGCTGTGCAGCATGTATGTCCAGCAGAAGTCTTGGAAAGAGTAATGGAAAAAGTTAAGTTAGTAAGACTCTTCTTCTTTTTTTAAGACAGCAGAACAGCAACTTTGTGGCTCCAGTTGCTGATTGGTATCTTGGAAGATCACATTTGATCTGAAGTGGAAAAGAGCATCTACACTTGAACACTTTATCACATATGCTTCCTTTCTTTGCCTTCTCTGGTTATTTGCTCTATGCTAAACCAGTTCGAATTTTCCCTGCAAGGAATGATTGACCTAATAGCAACTTGTCAACTGTTACACAAAACTTTGGCCAAGGGCGACTTCGTTGTGAGAAGGAGCAATTGATTTTGGGTTGCTTTGCAGTTTGATTTTGTAATAGAACAGGTAGTATTGGGAAGCCTGGAGACAAATAGGGGCCCAACTCATGGCAGAGGCATGACTGAGATACACAGGACTATAGTACTGATATCAATGAAAACTGTATTTCCTGGCTCAGAAATGAGAACTTAGGAAGCTTGTTAATGCCCACTAGGGCACTAAAATTCTACAGATTTTAATCTGGCCAAAATAACAATTTATATTCTAATTCCCTCCTTCCACCCACTACCAATTTATTTCATTCACGTTCTAACCTTCCTTACTGATTCAGCAACAGTGGAAGGTAAGAGCTGATAGATCTTTCTCTCCTCATTCCACTGCTATTAGAGCAGCAAGCAGGATAAGCAGCTGAATGAGATGGAAACAGGGGAGAGAGGGGAAGCAAATAGGTGGATGGGTATGAGGGAAGCTTGGAGACTCACATGGACCTTGGGGACAGGATGTCATCAGGAGGCACCACAAGGTCCAGTTTCTCTCAGAATTGGTGTCTGAATAACCCTGTTTGTAGGGGAAGAGTTTTCTCTTCCAAGCCCAATTGTGAGCCTGATGAAGGGATCATGCCACTAGATTGTATGGTTTTAGCAGCAGTCAGTTGTGAAGAAATAATGTGCAAACCCCAAATGAGACCAAGGTTGAAATCTTGTGCACACTTATCTATGGGACCTGTGAATTGTAGCCGGTGGATTATGGCCTATCAGTCAGGCAGCTATGATCCTGGGCAGAATCTGGAGGAGATGATTGGAGTCCCCTGCAGTTTATTGGGAATATTCCCAATGCTTGGATTTATAGCCAATGCTGCTGCAGATTACCCTTCTGAATTAAACCAAGGACATCACCCATTCTGGTTGTTAGCATTTTTGTTTTGTTTTTTGTGAGGATGGCAATGATCAGTGGAGCAATCCCTGGGGACAGCAGGGAGTGCCAAGGGTGGGAAGTTTGTAATTTTGTGTAATTAGTGTGATCTTAAAACCTGGGTGTGGATGTGGGTGGCGCTGTGGGTTAAACCACAGAGCCTAGGACTTGCCAATCAGAAGGTCGGCGGTTCGAATCCCCGTGACGGAGTGAGCTCCCGTTGCTCGGTCCCTGCTCCTGCCAACCTAGCAGTTTGAAAGCACGTCAAAGTGCAAGTAGATAAATAGGTACCACTCCAGTGGGAAGGTAAACGGCGTTTCCGTGCGTTGCTCTGGTTTGCCAGAGTCATGCTGGCCACATGACCCGGAAGCTGTACACCGGCTCCCTCATACAATAAAACGAGATGAGCGCCGCAACCCCAGAGTCAGTCACAACTGGACCTAATGGCCAGGGGTCCCTTTACCTTTACCTTTAAAACCTGGGGAGAGAACAGCAGAAGTGAGGGTGCTTGTGTCTTTGGTGAGTGTGGCTGGTTGTCTCTGCTGGATTTTGGTCTGCTAATAGTTACAATGGTCCCCATATGTTAGTTGTTACTGATGTTTTCAGAGCATATCTTATCAAATTGTTGCTACTCTGAAATGTGGGGTTTTCTTTTTCTTTCTTGTATTTACTTAAGATATTTTGATGCTGTAAACTGCTTAGAGAGGATAGCTAGCGAGGCAGAGAACAACCTTGGACTTGGGGAAAATGACCCAAGTTCTTCTTGACTTTAGAGGTAATTGGGAAGAGCTTCCCCATATTTTGAAACGGTGCCATGAAATAAGTCTATGGTGAAGATATTTTCAACCAGAATATGGAATGCAAGTAACATTAAGGAAAACCTTGGCAATTTATGCAATCACAGAGTTATCCAATCATCATTTTGAGGGTGGTCATGTAACATCTCATTTCTACGGTTCCTTCTCCTCTCCCTCTCATCCCATCCTGTAATTCAAGAGAAGGAAGGATACATTGCCCTTGAATTGTGTTTGGGGGGGGGGGTTGTAGCCTTTGGGAAGACTACAGATCCCAAGGGCATCATGTCTTCCCATGACATGGAGAATGGACTGAGCTTCATCCTCTCATCTCAATATGTCACTGACCATGCTGTTTTTACTGCTAGCACCAGGGCAAGAGGCAATAGACAGACTTCTTTCCTCCCTGTGTTGTTTCTCCCAGCTGCTCTGGGCTGATGGCGAGGTTGTTTTGTGGATAGGGAGGTCTAGCAGCGAGGGAGCAATTTTCCAATCCTTGGATAGCCTTGGTAAATTATCTTAGCATTTTATGATTTTTTAAAAAAAACCATGCAAGAACTCATCTCCCATCCCAAGTGAGAAAACAGTGTCTGTGGTGAGAAAACCTCCATACGTACAGCTATATGCAGCCTATATTATTGTCTTTTTATCACATGTGGACAGTAGCAATGGATGGCAGAAAAACCTGTCTGGGATCAGTGCAATCGCACCGAGAATGGATTGTTAACTGATTCTGTGGGTCTCTCCCTCAGCAAAAATGTCTTAAAAACAGCAATAAAATATGCCAATACATATGCTGCATTAAATAATGAATGAAGGAACACCTCTGCTTCTTCCTGGAGCTGCCCTGCACTATAGACACTAAAAAGAGAGATGCAAGGAATAGCTCCTTCATTTGCTTCTGACCACTTATTATTTCTCAGTCCTTGAACACTCGGTGATGGCTGCGCTTCCTATGAAATAGGCAAAGCTCTCTCAGGCAGACACTGCACACCCCCGTTTCCCCTTAATTTTCTTCCCTCACTGCTGGGGTTTAAAGGTGTAATTTGCTTCCATCTTAAAACAAATAAAAGCTGTTGAAAATCTAATATTATACAAGACACAGAAATAGGATTCTAAAATATAAATGCCAGGAATCATAAAATATTTAAGAATAAAAGAATATACCATTTTATCTATTTAAATAGAACTCATAATCATACGGCATTCAGCCTCAACGGGCTCAGGCTGCTACTTGCCTGCTATCAAGTGACACATGACATGGAACGCCTCTCGAATTCCTTCCCTGTAAGATCCATTCCAATCTTCAACAGGAAAAGTATTCTCTTCCTTTTATTTTTTTTATTTTGAAAAAACACTAGCATATTTTCCCCCTGTCCTTTAGTTCCTGCCTGCATGCTACTGTGAGTTTAAGTTTGAGATGGGAAATACAGCTATGATGCTTGCAGAATCAAAAGGTCTTCAAATTCATATTGCATCAAACCATTAGTCCACCTGTTTGACCTGACTGGCAGTGACTCTCCAGGGTCTCCAGCAGAGATGTTTCAACCTCAAGATGTGAAGACTTGAACCTAAGACCTTCTGTGTATGAACCAGATGTTCTAGAAGGACCAAATGCATCAGACCACAGGTATGTCCAGTCCAGAATTCTGTTCTCAAAGTGGTTAAGCAGATACTTATGGGAAGCCTGTCAGAAGGACAAGGTCCTATTAGCCTTCACCAATTCAGTAGCCCTAGAAACTGGCCTTCAGAGGTAGTGAATTCCGTAATATAACTATGCACTGTGTGAAAAGGTGTTTCTTTAAGCCTATCCCGAATCTTCCAACATTCAGCTCAGAAAATGATGGATGCATGGCATTTGCAGCTTAGCAGCTATCTACATCTTTGAAAGTCTTTCATGGAAAAAGGGAGGCATGGCTAAGAGCTTGACAGGAAGAAACCATGGAGAGAGGGGTAAAAGCAGTCAGACAAATCCCACATTAGAAATATTCCCATAGGAAATAATAGCAATCATGGACTTGCTACGTGAACACTCACCCAATGAATGATTTCCAGGAAATGCATGGTGTTCAGTAATCGGGACCTGCATGTACAGCCTTGGAATCAAAGGTGCATATACTCAGGGGTAGGAAGACTAAAAACCCAGTGAATTGCTTTGATAGGTATGGCCTAAATACATCAGGAGACTCCTGGATCATGTTTCCAGATCACACATACACAGAATCTGTTCTCAAGTTGCACAGAATTCATAAAGGCTCGGGAGATTTCAGTGGAAAAAGTCCTGACCACATATACACATTCCCTGTACATGGTTTGGATGAAATGGCAAGTGGTGGTTTGCTATAAAGTCAGAACACAGGGAAAGAATCAGAACACTTGATGGGAGAAGGGACTGCCTGTAACAAATGCAAAGCCTAGGTATGCCAACCACACCAGTGTATGTTCTTCTGGGCCTCAGCAACAGCAAGCACTGAAGAAAGAACAGGCTAGTTTTATGCAATGTTTCTCAGTGGTATAGCTGGGTTTGCCTTTAAAAGTAACTTCCATCAACATTCCTATTCAGTAAACAAACAGGCACTTAACCAAGACCCTTTCCATCTGATAAGGTGGAGATAAAGCTACTGGTTTCCTCTCAAGAATTTGACTATAGCCTTTTCCACAAAGTTTCAAAAATCTGGACAAGCCATTTATGAAAGAAAAATAATGTGTCTTTTTCTTGTTACAGCAATATGAGGTTGGCAGAGCTACAGCTATATATGAGCAGAACAGATTACATATCAAATCATTGGAGGGGAAAGGGCCCTTAGAGTTATTGGAAACACCTGCATACAAAAGAGAGAAAAAAAGGGCAAAAGTTTATACCCATATATGCAAGCATGCCTTTAGTTTGTTTCTGGAAGTATTGTTTTCAGCTTGCCTCCTGGATGCAACTTAGTTTGCTTTTTATTTATTTTAAAAAATCCTAAAGCACCTTTCATTCAAGGTGATGCTAGGGTGAAGTACAACAGTAAGCCAGAGGTGGGCAAATTTCTGGGATCCACAAGGAGGGCATTACTCTAGTGGGAAGCTTTCATGTGGAAAACTTCAACCCAGTTATGGGTGAGTTCAGACGATTATACACACACACACACACACACACACACACACTCCTTGACACACAAAGAGGCACACGCCATCCCACTGAAACAAGGGCTAGTATTTAATTTTGAGCCATTCCAAACTAGTTTCGTTTTTCTGTTTTCTCCACATACTTTTTTTAACAAAGGAAGGAAGGAGAAAGAAGAAATAAGGTCTCTAACATCCTTTATCTGTCATGACCGCAACAGGCAAAAAAAGAAAAAAGAACTTGATAACCCCAGCAGAAGAATACAAATAACATCAATACACAGCTGAATTGCAAGTCCTGCCTTGCCGCTGTTCAAAGCCTCAAAGTTCAAAATGCCCTTGCATCCCCAAAACCTGCATGTATGCAATTGCATGATGCAGGTGAACTTTCTGCATATTTGAAAGGAGCACAAAGCTAGCATTCTTATGCAACATCTCCCCTTCCACTTTCATTGCCTGGGAAATTTAAGCAAGGGGAATGGGTTAAACCCTCATCCCCCACCATTGCAGCCCTGGTCCACTTTAGGAGCCCTCCTGGTAATAGTTGTAAAATACAGAGAAATAGTCAGGAAATCCAATCATGGATAATTTGTCCTATCACCACATGCTGAGACAATAAATTCTGTACTTTAATGGTGTGCTCTGTGAAGAAGTGCTTTATTTTGTCTATCCTGAATTGTTCAGCTGCATTAGATGACCCTAGATTCTAGCATTTAGGAGAAGGGTGGTAGCTCAGCAGTAGAGGAGCTGCTTGCATGCAGAACGTCCCAGGTATAATCTGCAGCATCTTGAGATAGGATTGGGAATGCTCCCTTTCTGAAACCTTGCACAGCAGCTTCCACTTAGTGTGGACAACACTGAGGGACATTCGCAGGGAAACCAAAATGCTTGTTTACAAAGCTATTGTACTACCAAGCTTACTTGTGAAACATGGACCACTTATTGCTTGTGAAACATGGACCACTTATAAACACCATCCCCAACTCCTTGAAAAATTCCCTTGTGAAACATGGACCACTTATAAACACCATCTCCAACTCCTTGAAAAATTCCCTCAATGATGTTTCTGAAAAATTTTACACATCACTTGGGAAGACAGGCGAACTAATACCAGTGTACTGGAAGAAGCAAAGATCACCAGTGTTGAAGCAATGGATCCTTCAACATCAATTTCGTTGGACTGGTCATGTTGTGCGGATGTCTGATGATCATCTTCCAAAGCAACTACTCTATTCTGAACTTTAAAATGGAAAGCGTAATGCTGGTGGTCAACAAAAGAGGTTTAAAGACTGTCTCAAGGCAAATCTTTAAAAATGTAGTATAAACACTGACAACTGGGAAACACTGGCCTGCGAGCACTCCAGTTGGAGAACAGCCTTTACCAAAGGTGTCATGGGATTTGAAGACACTTGAACTCAGGACTCAAAGGAGAAACGTGCCAAGACAAAGGCACGCTTGGCAAATCCACAACATGATAATCTCCCACCGGAAAACCAATGTCCCACTGTGGAAGGACGTATGGATCCAGAATTGGCTTCCACAGTCACTTAAGGACTCATTGTTAAAACTGTGTTTATGGAAGACAATCTTACTTGGCTATGAGTGATTGCCAAAGAAGAAGGAGATCATGGATTGAGGATCTAACTCACTAAAGCAGCTTCTTTCTTTCCACTTTCTCCACAGCATAAACCATTTTGCAAACCTCTGCCATATCCCACCTTTTTATTCATCTTTTTTTTTTCTAAATGAAAACAGCCCCAAACATCATAACCTTTTCTCACATGTGGCTTGAATCATAGAGATGGAAGGGACCACAAGGATCATCTCATCCAACCTCCTGTAATTCAGGAATCTTTCACCCTATGTGGGGCCCGAATCCTTGACCCTGAGATTAAGAGACTCGTGCTCCTCTGAATGAGCTATGCCTCATGTTGCAGCCCCTTGATCATTTCGGTTCCCCCCTTTTTTAACCTTTTCCAAGCTCTACAATATCCTTTTTGAGATGCAGCAACCAGAGCATTGCACACACTATTCCAAATGTAGTTCCTTCATGGTGTCATTTAAATACATTAAAATAGTGAGTGGCACTTTCATTTTTGATACTTTCCCTCATGATCCCAGATCAACGATACAGAAAAGACACCAGGGTCCCAGGATTCAGAAGCTGATTTAGAGCACCAACATGGCATCCAAATATTTTCAAAGAGCTGTAGTGAACTACAAGGCTAGTCAGACTGCCAATCCCAGTTGGTCTGTGATTATATTACTTAGTATCTGCAGTTCTTTGTGGCCACATTCAGTATCTCTGCCCAGTGTGTAAAGAGACTGGATGTTTCCTCTTTTGGTTGACCACTTCTGCCACATAAACTATATAGCAAAGATGGGGGAATCTGTAGCTTTCTGAATGTTGCTGGAACATTCCTGAAGCTTGATCACATTGGCTAAGGCTGATGGGGAAGTCCAATAACATCTGTAGGGCCACACATTACCCACCCCTGCTGCAGAGACGAGGGGCAGAGGAAATACTTATAGTTTACCATTGTTTTGTTTTGCAAATAAAATGTTTTAGAGAGCTCCAACATGCACACCTCACATTATTTTGGCAGAAAGGAAGAAAAGAAAAGTCTTTCTTTTTTGGTTGATTTAGATTGTTGCTGGCTTATTTTCAGTACACATATGGATTTACTTCTTCTCCTTTCAACCTTGGAGATTTGCCAGAATGTAGACATGAAAACTTTCCCTCTAGACGGAACTAAAATTCATTATCTGAGCTTTGGGACATCCCTGCTTCTGCTACTAATATGGTTGGACACATCTTTGTTCATCTGTGATTAGCAGCAGTAGGTTCGCACACAAGAATAGTTCTGCTCTATTTAGAGCAAGACTCTGTGAAGTCATATGAAATGACGACAAAGGACAGTGGTTTAGGGAGTGGGGTGGGGAGGGCAATGACTTTAGCAAAACATTCCCAATCCTGGGACAGTTTGCTTCCAATTTTGCCATTCTTGATTGAGTGACTGATTCATAAAAATATAGCTAATTTAAGAGGATTTGTCAGGCCTTTTTTTTAATGAAAGAAAGACTGCAGAAACCTTATGGAGCAAAAAGCCTTAGGTAGCCCTTCCTTTCCCCCCCTGTATACTCTATTCAGGGCTTGTTTATTTTTTATTTTTTGCAAAATCAGCTTTGGCGAGAGTTTTGAGGATTTCGATTTCATGCTGAGATAGATGGACATTATTTTATAATGTCCTTTTGAAGGCACTGGTCCCCAACACACAGTCTTCTCTGAAATTGATTACGAAAGAAATTTAAACACGGGGAACACTGAAGGTTGCTTAGAGGCAGATCTGCTGAGCAAATAGCAACTGGAGGTTGAAAATGAAAGAAATTTCTAAGGGTAATCAGGGGAAAAATATAGCGATTTTCCAAAAGAAAGGTGGCCATCAAATATTTTAAAGACCATTTACCTTTGGAGAAGGGGAGGCCTTGCAATACTTTCTACCTGCAATGCCCTCCTTACCTTGCTTCATTTATCTCGCAATAAAAGCTACTGTGACTGCCTTATGCATGAAAAGCAAACTGGACATTTTCTCCCTCATGCACATTTTAAAATGACCCAGAATTTCACTCAACAACTGGTGACAGGTGAAATTAAAATGAACCTAAAATTGAATGGGGTCTCATCAAGAAGCTGTTATTCCATTCTGAATAATCCAACCACCTCATTCTCTGCATGTTGGCTTGGAAATCATTTTTTTGTGGAGCTCTATCTGGCAGCATGTCTGCCCCATAACCATAACTTTCACATGGAGGCACAGGCTTCAATCCTGCCTGCAGTTAGGCTGCTTAAATGCCATCAACTTCAAAGGGATTCAAATTCCCTGTGTTCAGAATTGCACAGGATTGCACAGCCCATAGACATTATCTCTTTGATTGTATTCCCTGTGTATATCTATAGAGCCCATTGCTCTATCAACGCTAACCAAACAAATTTCCAGTAATCTCTCCTCAAAATCATCTAGTGCAACAGCAGACTTAGAAAGCCGTCAATACTGTATTTGTCTTTAGAGAAGGCTCTGGGGGTAATCCTGGAAATGGAGGGAGGGTTATTTGAGAAACAAAATTAATGTCAGAGTTATAAGAAGATGAACATGATATGATAAGGACAAAATAGTCTAGGTTCTGCAAAGGAAACACTTTACCTGTGCGGCCTATTAGTATTCTTTGGGAGAGTGAAGAAAATAGTAGATGAAAGAAGGCCAGTGGATATAATTTATTTGGACTTTCAAAAAGCCTTTGATAAAGTCTCTCACAAGAGGCTATTAAGGAAACTAAGTAGTCCTGGGGTGAGAGGTGAAGTTTTGTCAAGGATTAGAAATCGGCTAAGAGGTAGCAGAGATTAGGAATAAATGGTCAATTTTCAACCTGGAAGGAGGTTAATAGTGGGGTGCCCCCAAAGAGTCATACGAGCACATGCATTATTTAATATATTTATTAATGATTTTGGGGAAGGGTGAACAGTGAGGTGTCAAATGACACAAAATTATTTATGAACACCCAGACTGGAAAACACTGCAAGGAAAACCAGAGGAACCCAAGGAAGGGAGGCAACCGGACAGCAGGTTGGCGAATGAAATCTGATGTGGACAAATTCCAGACAATGCATACTGTAAGGATTAGTTTGAACTAATCATTTACATTGTTGGGTTCTATAGAAACTACAGTCCTGAGTGGAAAATAACTGGATATCTCTATGGAGAAGTCAATGAAAACATCTGCAGCTGAGGGTCAGGGGGGGGAAATGTTAAGATGTTAAGCTGCGTCGAGAATGGAATGCAAGAATAGACTGGAAACATATCCTTTCCACCGTGGACACTTTCTTTAGCTTTGGTTGTTTGAACATAATCTAATGAAATGAAATTTAAAAAGAAGGTAAAAAGTCATTGCAATTGCAGGCAAGCCTTTTATTACATACCCAAGTTTTTAAAATTTGGATAGAGTTTTGATTAGGGATGGGATTGAAATTCAGTTTGGTTCACATTTTAATGCAAGCCTGCCTAAATTGCTTGCAAAAAAAAAATGCATATTAGGAGAAAAGAATAGCTGAGGCCCAAATCTCAATCCAAATTAGGCCTGTTCAGAAGGATTTGCACCTTATCTGAGTTGGGAGACAGGGCATTGAGCAGGAAGGAGAGGCAGACATGGGAATGCAGAAGGCTGAGAAACCACAAAAAGGAGAGACCTACTGGGTGGCTGTATCTCTGGGATATGCAGTCTCCCGGACAGAAGTGGCCTCAGGTGTGCTTTATTTAAATACAGTGGTACCTGGGTTACAAACGCTTCAGGTTACAGACACTTCAGGTTACAGACTCCGCTAACCCAGAAATAGTACCTCGGGTTAAGAACTTTGCTTCAGGATGAGAACAGAAATTGTGTGGCGGTGGTATGGCGGCAGCGGGAGGCCCCATTAGCTAAAGTGGTACCTCAGGTTAAGAACAGTTTCAAGTTAAGAATGGACCTCCAGAACGAATTAAGTTCTTAACCCGAGGTACTACTGTAGTATAAAAGGTAAAGGTAAAGAACCTCCGGACGGTTAAGTCCAGTCAAAGGCGACTATGGGGTTGTGGCGCTCATCTCGCTTTCAGGCTGAGGGAGCCGGTGTTGGTCCACAAACAACTTTCTGGGTCACATGCCCAGCATGACTAAACCGCTTCTGGTGCAACGGAACACTGTGACGGAAAGCAGAGTGCACAGAAACACTGTTGACATTCCCACCACAGGAGTACATATTCATCTACTTACACTGGCATGCTTTCGAACTGTTAGGTTGGCAGGAGCTGGGACAGAGCAATGTGATTTGCATGCATTTGAACCGCCGACCTTCTGATTGGCAAGCCCAAGAGGTTCAGTGGTTTAGACCACAGCGCCACCCGCATCCCATACTTATAGTATACCTGTTGTGTTGGCGGCCTATGCATATCCAGACCCATTTCAAGTGCTGGTTTTGACTTTTAAAGCTCTAAATGGAATGGGGCAGGTAACCTGGATCCATATAAACCTGTCCAGACATTAAAAAGTACATCAGATGCCCAGCTCATGCACACACTATCACAATAAATAGATTGGCAGACACCAGAGACAGGGGTCTGTATCCTACTAAACTGTTCTGATAGTGCAAGCACTGTTAACTGAGCAATAGAAGTTTATCTCCCCATGTGTTCTTTGCACACCCCTAAGTATGTTCTGGACTTTTCCACCAACCCTCTGGAGCAGGGGGGGTGGCCAGGAAGCAGATGGAGGAAGGGAATTCCATTGTGCAGCCAAAAGTCCTTGCACTAGTGGAACTATTTAGCAGGATAGCACCCATGGTCTTTTTGGTGGTAGCTCCATATTTGTGGAACTCTTTCCCAAGAGGTGTACAGTTGGCCCCAGCCTTGTGTCTTACAAATGGGCATTGAAAAGCCATTCATTTCAATTGGTTATTTGTATGCTTCAGGATTAGCATAAGGCAATAAATCCATGATGTTGCTGATTGATAGAGAATTGTCATACCAGAACCTTTTAACTTAAATGGATATAGAGAGCTACTACCCACTTTTCTGAGTGGCTGCCAATTAATGATTATGTATTAAAGAATGGTTGTAGAAAGGATGTAATGTATACCTGTGCTGAAAACCTTCTTCAACCAAGAGGAAATCAAGGTTTATTTAACAGGGTTATTAGAGTTTGGAACCATATGCAGTATTACATACCGGTATATGTAATTAGAAGAAGAAGAAGAGTTTGGATTTGATATCCCGCCTTTCACTCCCTTTAAGGAGTCTCAAAGCGGCTAACAATCTCCTTTCCCTTCCTTCCCCACAACAAACACTCTGTGAGGTGAGTGGGGCTGAGAGACTTCAGAGAAGTGTGACTAGCCCAAGATCACCCAGCAGCTGCATGTGGAGGAGTGGAGACGCGAACCCGGTTCCCCAGATAACGAGACTACCGCTCTTAACCACTACACCACACTGGCTCTCGTACATAGCAATTACTCCTGTAAGAAGTTTTGAACTGCATACCAACTGCATGTATAGCAAGAAACAATATGGTAACTCTTTCCCATGATGAATTAAAAAGTGGTCAAGCTTTTCAAATTCTAAGAAACTACACATTTGTTTAGAAAAATAGTTGTCTTTTTTACTACAAACAAAAATTGCAAGGCTGTAAAGATCCATAGTTTGTTCATATTGTGTTTTAACCCAAACAGCACTAAGCCAATGCACTTTATTAAATTTGGCAGGGTGGGAATTGTGGAGGCCAAGGGTTAAAGGCCTTGTGTACGCAGTGTTTGAACCCAACATTCGCTTTTATAACTCAATGATAAACTCTTGAAAAAATGGTTTTATGTAGGAAATGGTGACATTATATAGTCAAGTGGTTCTAGCAACCGTTACCAGAATACACTTTTTTGTACTTTTCTTTGAGGAAGAAATGTGTGTGGGGGGGGGACCTTTTTCTTCCAAGACACATACTATAGCACGTTAATTTGGCATTAATTATAGAACATGTCAAACTGTATTTCAGTCAAAGCTCCCTGTTAGTCTCCAGAGCTTTCTTAATGACAGTAATTATAGGTCATAAAAAAGTCATCTAAAATTAACATTTCTCTCATGTCTTGATCGGAAAATGTAAATGGCTGCATAGTACAGATGTTTTGATTAGTAAAATTTACACTTCCTTTTTTGTTTCACTGCTTGTCAAACTTCACAGTGCTAAACCTAAGGTGCTACATTTTTAATCTTTCTGATGAGATAAAGGCGTACTCAAACTGACTATATGATTTCTTTGTACTTATCAACTCATGTACAATCCTATGTAACTATTCCAGGAAATTAATACAAATAAACCAGCAATATCCAACTTTAAAAGAAGGTTAGTTAAGGAACAGGCTGGATATTGTCTATATTAGTGCTGGGCCAAACCTCTCGTCTCCTTTTTCTGTTTTCAGCCATTCGAGGCAGGAATCAAGCAAAAGGTCCTGGGAATAGGACAGATTGGAAATAAATGGGAAGAATTCACCCAGCCAGTATATTAAATCTAGTCTAGCACCCCATCGGCAGTATATATTGTAGCATGCCACTTTAAACAGTCATGACTTCCTCCCAAAGAATCGTGGGAAGGGTGGTTTATTAAGGGTGCTGAGAGCTGTTAGCAGACCCACCAAGTGTCCCAATTTTCCAGGGACGTCCCTGATTTAGAGAAGCCATCCCGGTTTCTGATTTGATCCCGGAATGTCCCACTTTTACTTAGGATGTCTCTATTTTCATTGGAGAAATGTTGGAGGGTATGGAGGTATCCGACCCCTGAACCGTCTGAAGGCAATCCTGTATAGGGAAGGGTTTTTTTTACATTTTTATATTTATTGGAAGCTGGTGGGGCAATCCAGTGAGATGTGCAGGATATAAATAGTAAAATTATCATTATGGAATGGGACTCCCCTATTTTCATCAGAGAAATGTTGAAAGGTATGTGCTAGGAGAGTCCCATTCACTTCACAGAGCTACAATTCTCAGGTTGCACCGAGAAGTTAAATCACTCTGAGAATTGTAACTTTTAACCAACCCTTAAGAAGCTACACTTCCCATGATTCTTTGGGGGAAGCTATGGCTGTTTAAAGTGGTATGATACTGATTTAAATGTATAGGGCAGATCAGGCCTGCATTTATACCGCTTTGTTTGTTGACTACCTCATGGTGCGTACATGGGCTTGATCTTACTATCCAAATATCACAAATAAAAAATACAACCCAAACCAGGTTTAAAATGAAACACAAAGCTAAAAGCAGAGCCAGTGAAAGCACAACTCACAGCAGCAGTGGAACAGTTCCAATGGGACAAAAGAAAGGTCCTAATGGAATGTCAGAAAGGAAAGCAACTGGGTTTTCTGAGATAAGAATTCCGCAATCTTGGCACTACAAGTGAAGAGGTCCAATCCTGCGAGCCAGCTTTCTGGACTTAATGGCAACAGAATGTGAAGCAAGGCCTCTGATGAAGAACACGGTTGGTAGCTAGGCTATGGTGATCGAAAGGTGATCCTTCAAACATTCTGGTCCCAGATCCGTTTAGGGTTTTATTGGCAATAACTAGCATTTTGTATCATGTCCCCAAATGAGCTGGTAATCAATACAGCTGGATATAAACCAGAGTTATGTGCTTCAAAAACCAAGTCCTAGGTAATATGTGTACTTATTTTACAGGGACAATTCTGCATTTGAAAGCCTGTCCAGCCCAGTTTAAGGATGAAAACCTGTAGGAAAGAAGAGCAGGGGCCTTGAAGTCGCTTGTCAACAATGAACAGCTGGTGAGCAGGTTGAGTAGACCTGGTCTAAGTCTTCCTTACAGTGAGATGTACTGTGTTCCTGTTTTAATTTTGGTAATTATTTCTAAATTTGTACCTCAATATATGTGAATGTTATGCGAATCTGACCCCTTTTATTGATCTGTTACAGTACAGTGGTACCTCGTTGAAGAACAGTCCTGCTTCAGAACAATTCGGTTTATGAACTCTGCAAAACCGGAAATAAGTGTCCCAGTTTGAGAACTTTACCTCGGTCTAAGAACAGAATCCGAATGGTGGAAGGGCACTGGCGGTGGGAGGCCTCATTAGGGAAAGTGTGTCTTGGTTTAAGAATGGTTTTGGTTTAAGAACAGACTTCCAGAACGGATTAAGTTCGTAAACTGAGGTACCACTGTACTCTGTACTCTATTACAGATCACATATTTTCTTTCTTAATTGCATTTATATATTCTTACTGCATAAGAGAGTGGGGGGGGGGGGAATGCAGCAGAGAAGAAACGAAGCTGAACTGAAGACAGGAATGAGCCACGCTACAGCTTCCAGACTGATTCCCAATTGGCCTCTCTTTTATTATACCTTTTCAGAAAGAAAACATAAACTGGTGTATTCTGAACTGTCAAAATTTACTTACTTGAAAATGAGGATGGAAACATTCTGGTTTAAACAATGTTAATATCATCAAACATCCAGGGAAATATAACAAATTAAAAGGTAATCACTTCATAGCATAAAAGGCCTACACCTTAAGTAATAATAAATCTAATACTTGACATTCATCTCCCTGGAAAATAAAATTAGATAAACTTTTGCAAGGGCATTCTGAACAGTCAATCCAGTTTATTAATAATTTCCTGTTTCATACAGGAAGCTCATATTATCTGGTCACAGCCACAGTAGACCTCCACAGATATTTAATAAAGCTGCCGTTGGTAATCCTCTCTGATTACCTATAACCTTCCAGCTATAACACACACTGTGCGCCAGTTCCATAGAAGGACATCACACTGTCACCTGGTATGATGTTTGACAGCTTATTCTGCTACATCAAGCAGCACAAAATTACTTTTTCCAAATCCATCCCTAGTTAATAACCAAAAGCAATAATGGTATTCAGCATGCGTAATACACAGAGAAGGCAAAATGAGGCAACAGAGAGAGAAAAGATTAGAGGGAGACTATTATGAAGAGGAGATCAAAAAAACTGAATCTTGTAACATACAACAATGTTTCAATTATAACATCATGCAGAGAGCTCCGCATATCACTCGACAAAGCCCATCCTGCAAATCTAAGAAAACACAGGAGAAAATTCCTATTGTGTTTACACTGGATGCATCCTTATTCTAGTTCAAACAAAGAGCACATTTCAAATTTTTCCTTTCTAAATTATGCTCTGAAATTCTCCTGGGAGCAGATACTGACTTACCTTTAGTGGAAATGTCTAGTTAACAGAAATATATTGCTTTGATCTTTTTTTTATTAACAAAAGCAAGCATCTTATTCTATAGTGAGATTAATAAGATGTTTTGCTTATAGAACAGATCAAAATTACTATCAGCTACATTTACAGGAAGACTGGGAAACTAGCAAGCAAAATGAGCAGATTCCCAATACATGAACACACACACACAACCGCTCTAGAAATGATAACAATAATAAGTGCTTCACTCTGTTAGTTGGGAGGGGAAGGACAATGTTAAAATCCCATTTCCTTTTGTAAGGAATTGATAAGTGACTTCCTTGAACTAGGGAAAAGATGCATTAAATAAGGAACAATAAAGGATGGTTTAAAAAAAATGGCTACATCTCTTTCAACTGCCACAAAAAAAGGATGTATTCCCAGTTAGAAATATAATGGGCCCTTGCTTGCAGATTTTACTATAATTACCATTTAATTCCTCTCACACACATCACAGCAGGAATACCATTTAGAAATTAGCTAGGTTGATGAGAAAGTCCTGCAAATTGGAATTCTAATGAATGCAGTTACAATATCCAATTGTATTTTTCCTATGAGTCTGGAATGATAATAGAAATTATCAAAGAAGTTTTATGGTATTCTACCAGAATCAGCAATTCAAAGCAAAGATTGAACTGGGCAAATTCCTAAATGTGTACATTTGCAAATGCAAATTCGTGACCTTTGAACTTCGCATTTCCAATCCAACCTCCTTTGAATCTCTGACTCAACATGAGATATTTCCTAATTTGTAATTCAGAATTTATGTCTGTGTACTTTGCCATTCAGTGCTTGTGTGTGTCCGGTATCATACTACTTGCTCAGATAAGGGGTTAGATTTGTAGCTAGTTTAACTGGTTTATTTCACTTGATTGGCAAGCTGTGTATAGCACAGGAGGAGGAGAAGAAGAGGAGGAGGAGTTTGGATTTCATATCCCGCTTTATCACTACCCGAAGGAGTCTCAAAGCGGCTAACAATCTCCTTTCCCTTCCTTCCCCACAAACAAACACTCTGTGAGGTGAGTGAGGCCGAGAGACTTCAAAGAAGTGTGACTAGCCCAGCAGCTGCATGTGGAGGAGCAGAGACGTGAACCCAGTTCACCAGATTACGAGTCTGCCGCTCTTAACCACTATACCACACTGGCTCTCAAGCATTTGGCTTCAAGCTGCCGAAGCGAATGAAATGAAGGATGAACAGGGCCAGCCCAAGATACATGGCTGACTGAGGCAAAGGAGAAGACACCACCCACCCACTTCCTATAAATACAAACTGATCAGAGAGAAGGTGGAACCTTTGTTCAAGACCAGTGATCACAGAACAGCATCTTCAACTGCAATGGAGGCATCAGGCTAGGGGGCGCATGACAGGCTAGTGTACAGGGCTCTTGGGAAGGGGACACTGGGTACTACCACCACCCCACGACCCCAGCCTTCACCTCCTGAAGCAGCTGCCTGGTAATACAAGCTCTGGGTCAAATTAACGCAATGTTGTGTGATAAAAGAACAAGGGCACATTTGACTTTGAAAGTGGGAACTTCCCCAGAATGAATATTTCGGCTCTGTCCCCATAGTCGCTGGAAACACAGGAGGGGAGAGTGTGCTCGCACTCAAATTCTTCCTGTGGGTTTTCCCCACAGGCTTGTAGCTGACCACTGTGAGAACAGTATTCTGGTCTAGATAAGCCATTTAGCTCCATGGACAGAGCATTCATTTTTGGTGCATATCTCTACGCCGCTGAGCCTCTGCTCCTGGGAAATCCACCCGAGTAGGGGCAACTTACACCTCCTGTTGCTACTACTTCGCCTCTCCAGGTGCCGAGTCTTCTCGAGTAGCTCAGAGCTCAAACTCCGACCCAACGCTGAGCGCGCTGTTCCGGAAGTCTCCTAAAATCTTGTTTTAATTAACCTGGTTATTTATTTATATATCATTAATTAAGTATATTTATATATTATCCTTGGAGGAACAACACAGTGTGATAAAGCATCAACAATTCAATCAACACTCAAAACACAAAAAACAATATATCTATTAAAAACAACACACAAATCAGTCGGCCAATTTCCATAATACAATATCACAACCACAGTACGATCCCCGTGAGCCTTCATGTATGCAAAGCGTTTTTGAATGGATAAATAAAGCTCACAATTTTCTACCTGTGTTCACTATATATCCTCTCTCCCTCAATACATTTTCTTCTTGCAATGAATTGTGAATTTTCTGAACTTGGTATTCCGCAAGCCATGACTGGTATTGTTTTGATGGTCACTTACCTTTGTATAAAATCAGAGGTATCAAAAGAGGCCTGGATTATCTTGGGGCTTTCCCCTCTTTTTCCCCCTTTCCCTTTATTTTCTTTTTTTAGCTTAGCTTACTACATTTGTTTGCTTACTCAGAGGAGCTTAACCCCCTGAGTAGCATGTAAACAAATTCAAGGTTGAAGTGAGTTAAGGAGTTGTTATCCCATAATAAATGATGGTGAAAATAAGTCAATAGTGTTGCTGACAAGCTAACTATCTGGGAGCAATCTAATCAAATCCTATTACTGATTTTCTGTGCCCCTGTTCAAGTCTCTGATTGATTAACAGAAACTGCATATAAAAAGATATGTGGGAGATCCCTTCTCTCCACAGAATTAATAGCATCATAGAAAGGTGGGGCTGGAGCATTCTTCTAAGTCACTATATCCATATCAGATGCTTCAAAGAAATGGCTTATGAGAGATCCAGCAGTAGGAAAAGACAATATGCACCTGTCTTATAGGCCCCAGAAATGTCAGGAACAACAGTATTGGAAAGAAAAGGCATTTGTTGTAGAAGCTCACCATTTTATGGCAATTGAATATCTGCTGGATTTTAAATCTATTAACATAATTTTTCTCGCATACAAAGTGGGGGTTAGAAAGCAAATTCTGTTATCCTAGTGTTACAAACAGTGACATGGTTTGTGTCCCAAGCAAGCTTTTTTGTTAGGAATGGAGTAATGCAATTCAGGAAAAGGCAAAAGAAAGGTTTAGAATGGGGGAGAAGTCTTTCTAATATTGCAATAAGCAAAGCCTGGTATTTTGTACCCGCATGCATTGCCCTGGGTGCACATAATTATCCTCATTTTGCAGATGGGAGAAATGATTCAATAATACAGGTTAGAGACTATTTGGGGATTTATGAGTCAAACACCAACATCTTAAACTGCACTATGTGACTAAATAGCAGGCAGTGCAGATCCCAGGGCACTGGCATAATGAAATCCCTGCAATGCATATGCTTAATGAGGGGATTGCTATATGCTGTGTCAATGTCACTCCTGGAAGGCAGGCAGAATATAGCCTTTTGCAGAATGCATTGCAATTGTTTAATCACAGGCGATAACTAGGTAACAGAGGAAAGGTTCACACCCAGAAGGAAAAGGCAGCAATTTCTCTGTATGTGCGGAGGGAGAAAGCCAATCTTGGTCACTTTTGTAATATTGTAATTTGGGCACACAAAACCAATTGGAGTTGCATTCTGGAATAATAAGGTTTTAGGTATTCCCGTCCAACTACATCCATATCTTATCCAAGGTTCTGCAGACAGATCCTACAGAACCCGAACATTGACATAATCCCCCTCATTGGTAAGGCTGTCTCACAGTGAGCATCATAATGGACCAATGAATGAAATCTGCACAAAAGAACAGGATTGTGAAAGAGTTAGAAGAGAGTTATGGAAAATGCACTTTCTAAGCAGCCACAAGAGGAACTACTAATAGGTACATTTTCAGTATAAGTAAAGCTGCATCAAAATCATTTCTATGCAGTGGTGCAGTTATGTAATTTCAGACTCCAAACATAATGGTCTTACAGGGCGCCCCCCCCTTTAAACGGTAATGAGTATTATTTCACTTCATTCAAAAGACATGCATTACACCCCACCATTACATGCTTTACCGTATATTCCTGTTATGTTAGAGCAACTAAAAAGAAATTACCATTCTTGGAAAATAAGAAAGACCCTCTAAGCAAGTGCAGAGTTTAATGTTTTAAACTCACTTTCACTCATTGTGGCACCACCATGACTACAGGAATTTGCTTCTGCTGCTAAAACACATTTACTTGGTACAAAAAGCATTCTTTTGTTGAAGAAAGGAATATTAAAGAGCAAGTTCAAAATGACCATCTGTAACCACATACGTAGGTTGGAAAATATGCCTGCTTCGGTGGTGGTGATCACGGCATGAGCTGTGTAGCCCTAAATTGTAATTATGCAGGACTAAAATGCTTTGAGATACTTGTGCGTTGAATACTTGAGTCTTGCAGCAGACTATAGCTATTAAGGTTGACAGATCACTTCCAGCCTTTCTCAAGCTGTGGGTCCCCAGGTGTTGTTGAACTACAACTCCCATCACCCCTAGCTAGCAAGGCCAGAGCTCAGGGATGATGGAGTTGTAGTCCAACAACATCTGGGGACCCACAGCTTGAGAACCACTAATGCATCTCTCTTTATTTCAAACCAATGATCAGGGATGGGGGAAGTTGTTGTCCAGCAACATCTGGAGGGCCACAGGTTCTCCACACATGGTTTACATATATGAAAAGTTCCCAGTGAAACATGCAAAGCTGACAAATATCTTTGACACCATCTGACCAAATTCGCAATGGGTATACTCCCCACTCCTGCAAAAAAAAAGTCAAGCATATTATTGTACCATTAACCTTCTCCCCATGTTAGATGCATATTGTTGTTAATCATAACAACATCTCTAACCCACCTTTCTCCCAAGGTGCTCAAGATGGCCTATAAAGTATTCCTACACTGCCCTCCATTTTACCCTTAAAACAATCCTGTGTGGTACATTCAGCTGAGAGATGGCAGCTATGCCAAGCTCACCCAGGAGCTCCGTGGCTGATTGGAGATTTGAATGTTGGTTACCAATGTCCTAGCCCAACTCTCTAACCATTATGCCAAAGGGATCTCAAAGAACCCTGGAGACTCCTTGTCTTTTCTGGATTTCTTCTTTTTTATTTTTATTATCTTACCCATTTCTATGTATTGTTCATCTGTGTACTGCCTGTTTATTTATTATGCATCCTTTCTATTCACATAAATAATACTTTTTTTAAAAAAAGATTTCCCCTTATTTTGGACTCAGTTGCCTCCAGTTCAGTGCTCACAGAGAGCTTGCAGGTCTCTACAGACAAAGAATTGCTTTTTAATAATCTCAAAGGCCAGAAACTGCAATGTGTACACAGGCCAGCAGCTATAAAGTGCTGCTTAAAGAGGTGCACTATATATCAAACGAAGCTACGCCTTGGTATCTTGTGCACAGTGGAACGCTGCAATTACCAGGCAAAAAGGGTCCCACAAATCTTATTGTATCAAATCTTGCCAAACCACCGAGTTAATATCCAGCTAATAGCCTTGCATAATTAGTAGTTGGCAATTTTAAAAAATACTTAATGGCAGTAGATAATAATGATGACCATGGTAATCATGTAGGTAATAACGATGACCATTGTATATGTAGGAGAGATGGGTGGATGGGGAGAGTTAAGGGTAGAAGTCTGGCCTTGCATTAGCAATATTTGTAAAGTGAGTAAGGAAGGGGATGGGGAACGTGGGACTGAAGAGATACTTGACCTAGCTTTATGAGATTACCTCTAAATCAGAGATGTGGTACCTGTGGCCCTCCAGAGCTTGGACTGCATCTCCCATCAACCCCAGCTAGCATGGCCAGCGGTCAGGGCATTGGAATACAACAACATCTGGAAGGCCTCTGGTTTGATGGACAGCTGGGTTAAATATCTCCTCCCTTTCATGGAGTCATTTGTCCCCAGAAAGGTGGGCAGAAATTCAGTAGCTTTTGGGAGGTGAAGCATTTTCAGAGGGGCCATTAAATAACAGGTTTTCCCCCTTTATTTGGGGCAGGGGATGTGTGAGTCTTGCTTCTGCAGCCCAGCTGCATTCCTCAGATGGAATATCCTTTGGCAATAGCATTCCACAGGGGAAAAGATAGTTGCCCACGTTGAGTTCAATACAGTTCTTAAACTAGAACGTGTCATTCCAAGTTGATTCTTCTTCTCATTTCCCATTTTCATAGTAGAAGCTTTCTGGTCTCCTAGAGTAACAGAGCAATCCTGTGCATGCCCTCTAAGAAATATAAGTCTCACTCAATGGGACTTTCTCCCAGGTAAGGGATGGGAATTGCATGGGAATGCAAGCTAAATAAGTTGGGAAACTTCTCTAAGAATGCAGGGCTCTTGAGGCAGAGTGAGGCAGTCTATTTAGGCAATGAATCTGCCTGCTGGCCACTGTCGCACACCTCCTTTTTCTTCCTGAGCCACCTCAGGTTGCAAGATGGCGGTGGCATTTTTAGTTTTGCCCAGGGCAGCAAAACATCCTGGCTGGCCCTGTAGGAAAGTGACGTACCTATTTTTTTTCATTCATTTAATAAATGTGTGTACCACCTTCAAGCAAAGTTCTTCCCAAAGCAGCTTACAAACCACTTCAGGAATAATTATTGTTTACTTTTCTTTTCTTTTTTGGAATGCATGGGTGAATAAATCACATTCCTAGGAGTTGATATGGATACTTCTTTTTGATTTGTATTTGTAAAGCATAGTGATACTTTGTAAAGCATAGTGATACTAAGTGACTATTGAGAGAACTGCATTATAAGTGTATTAAAAGCAGGATGAGATAACAGCTAGTCAGCTACTTTCACTTCTTGTGGATTGCTTCACAGTTCTGCATTAGTGCAAATTTTTGGGTTGACAAATTATTTTCCATCCTAAGAACCTCAGTATTCATTTAAATAAGTCCTTAACAGCAGTCAAGATAGGCTCAGAAGTGTGTGTGTAAAAGCCTTGCAAAGGAGTTTGCAGAATGTATGCAAACTAAGAAAATATATTAAATGTTGCATAATTTATACAGCTTGCAGAATTTAGCCTCTCTTAGCTCATACTCTGGGTTACTGAGGCACAAAATTATGACTTTGGGAGTAGGGGACTCACACACCCAGTCTTGTCTGTAGCCAGAACAAGGACAAATTCACCATGACGTAAATTCAATAACTGCATCCTTCGAGCCGTGTTACATCACACAGAAAAAGGTGGTGGATTAAAGTAGTATCATACCATTTCAAGATGCATCAAGAAGTTATATTTTTGGATATTGTGTAAAAAAACAACTCTGCAGGCAGTAAATTCTTCATTGTGGGAGAAAGTTTGGCCTAGCTATATCCTAGATATGTTCATTTACAATATACAGGGAGCTTTTTATGTGTGAGAACATGCACAAATACTGCCTCAGGAATTGAAGGCGATCTACCCTTATTGTCTGCCACCTCATTCTTCATAATGTTGAACATGTCTAATTAGAGCTGCAGTTATTTTTACAGATGCCGTCACTGGCTTATAGCCAAACCCTCAGTGCTTGAAGGAAGTTCCAAAACTGGGCTCATAATCTGTTACAGCATATGGAAAGCAGCTCTGAAGGGTGTGTGTGAAGGGGAACAAGTGCCCCAATGCTAGTAGCTTCCCCAATCCCAATTCCTCTGAATATTTAAAGGAAATATCTGAATATCTAAAGGAAACTGATTTTGATGGGCACTGACCCCCACCGCAAAACACACTGTGCCCCTTTCATGCTCCCCATATTTTGAGGGAGGCTAACAGTGATCAGAAGGACACAGGTGGTGCTGTGCGTTAAACCACAGAGCCTAGGACTTGTCGATCAGAAGGTCGGCGGTTCGAATCCCCGCAATGGGGTGAACTCCCATTGCTTGGTCCCTGCTCCTGCCAACCTAGCAGTTCGAAAGCACGTCAAAGTGCAAGTAGATAAATAGGTACTGCTCCGGCGGGAAGGTAAACGGCATTTCTGTGCGCTGCTCTGGTTCGCCAGAAATGGCTTAGTCATGCTGGCCGCATGACCCAGAAGCTGTACGCCGGCTCCCTCAGCCAGTAAAGCGAGATGAGCGCTTCAACCCCAGAGTCGGTCACGACTGGACCTAATGGTCAGGGGTCCCTTTACCTTTACCTTAACAGTGATCAGACCTTTCATGCATTTATAGTCCAGGCACCCAGAAGAGACCCATTGCAATTAATGGACATAGCTTAGCCATGATCATTTAGTTCAGTGGGTCTACTCTGAGGAAACCGTCATTTAATCCCACCCTCTGAGTTTTTCCTTGCATTGAACTAACCGCCTTTTCTGTCCTGTAATACTAATATTGGCACTTCAAGTTGCAAAGATGTTTTATTTACTGTCTGCCAGGGTTTTTTTTGTTTTTGTTTTTTGTAAATAAATAGTCCAATCATAATAAACCATGTGGTCCTTGCTAATTCCCCATAGCAAACAAAACAATATTGACATTCAGTGGTTTTGGCTAATTTCACCCAAAATAAGCAAAGCGGTATTGATATTTACAGAGTAATCGTATTTGTTGCAATAAAGTCTGTGGTGCGCAACTGTCTCCAGTAAAGATCCTCAAAGCATTAGCTCCTTAAGCACACATGTGCCTGTCTATAGCTACATAAGTAGATCAGTTCATACACTCCACCCCAACAGCTGTGGTTGCCAGAAGAGATCACCCCACAAAAGGAAGCATGAGGGCACCAGATTACAAAGGAGCATAGTTGCAACCATCTCCCATGTCTCTCTGACCCCTATGCCACATGCAAATAGTAAGAGCATAAGACAAGCCTACTGGATTAGGCCATTGCCCATCTACACTAGTTCAGCATCATCTCCTCTCACTTGTCAGCTAGATGCCTTTGGGAAACCCAAGCGCACTCTCCTTCAGCAATTCCAACAACTGCTATTCAGAAACATCACTGCTTCTGACCATGGAGAGCATAGACATCATGGCTAGGAGCAAACGAGAGCCCTAGCTTCTAGGAATTTGTCTAATTCCTTTTAAAAGCCACTCATGATGGCAGCCATCACTACCTCCATATTGTCTCTTGCTTGAACCATTTGCTCTAACACTCCCCCCCCCAAAAAATCCAAGAGTGGGGTCTGTCTCACACAGAGAGAGAAAGTACTTGCCCCTCGTGCAGGTAAGTGCTTAACTGGTAAAGGCCACTGCAACCCTGGCCTTCTGCTTGCAGGGACTTGTTTTCATAGACTCATAGAGTTGGACGGAACCATGAGGGTCTTCTACTCCAACCCCTTGCAATGCAGGAATCTTTTGCCCAATGTGGGAATCTAACCCACGACCCTAAGAGCATGGGTCTCATGCTCTACCAGCTGAGCTATTTGTGAATGTCTGGATCAGACCAAGCACAAGACCTTGCAGGCATCCATTTGTATTGGTGGAGGGGCAAGGAGCCACCTGTGCCAGTCCGGCCCTCTCCAGGCCGACTTCCCCATGTTCAGCAGGAAGGTCTGAAGGGGATCGCGAATTCAATTCAGATGAAGGTGTTTAAAATCTTCCGCACTGACTAGGAGCCCTAGAAAAGTCGGTGAAGGTAGCGCCCTGATAATACACAAAAAATATGTCCTCACCATAAATCAAAAGATTTGAAAAGTAGAGTAATGGCTTTATATCATGCGGACAGCTATTTTTACACTGAAAATTTCATCCTGCATTTTCAGAGAAGTGAGAAGAGACAAGCATTCCTAATGAGGAGGCAGGTCACATAAAGATGATCTATATTGATATCTATCTGTCTGAACTATGACAGGTGCATGTCCACTGTTTCCTCCAAAGTAACTAAAAAGTGAAAATTAGCATCTGCCATCCAGGCCTTAATTTCAAGACTGAATTCACCTGGCCACATCAAATCCATCTCTGTCCACCTCTATCTTGGCAACTAGGAGAAGTTTCACATGTTGATTACTTTGGGAAAGGTGGGGTGACTCTTAGAAGCAATTCCCAGGCTGTACTCTATCTCCATAGTTGTTGGAAACCACAGGAGGGGAGAGTGCTCTTGTGTTCAAATCCTTGAGGCATCTGGTTGGCCACTGTGAGAAGATGCTGGACTAGACGGGCCATTGACCTCATCCAGCATGTTTTCCTTATATTCTTAACACACTTCCCTTTGCCTCTCAGTATTTCCTGGACACAGAATCATAGAATAATAGAATTGTAAAGTTGGAAGGGACGGTACTGGTCATCTAGTCCAACCACCTGCAATGAAATGGTTTTTCCCCCAAGGTGCGGCTCAAAACCACAACCCTGAGATTAACAGTCTCATGCTCTCCTGACTGAGCTGTCCCAGAGTCTAAAATGAGTCTGATTCCTGGTTGTCTCTTCTTGTTCATCCCTCTCATAGGCCTTCGAATGTGTCCATGTCAGAGGAGATAGCTAAGATACCCGTTTTCCCTGCCTTGCCACCCCCAAATTACAGGGGTATTCTGTATTCCCTGGACTTTCACCAAAGTCAACCCCCTTAAGATGGCTGGGGCCTCTTATGATTACTGTCATCGCCCCTTTGCTTTCCAAAATTGCAACCCTTTTTCTTTCAAATAAACTGGCGTTATTTTTTGCTGCAAAGCCTAAATATTCTTTTTTTCCGCTGACAGAAGAGTTTTAGTGCATTGTTTGAACTTTTCATTTGATTGTTCTGGGCCTTTTTTGCAGTATTGCTCATGTTTCTTCATAAAGTTCAACCTCTGGAAAAAAATCAAATCACTACTAGCAGCCAAATGCAGAAGTCATTATCAGTCCTTGCAATAAGGAATCTATTCACTCATTTTTCTGGATATAGAGAAAAGAGGGACTCTCATAATAATACACAGGACTCTTCTAAATGGCTCCAACTAAGTCCTATGATGCATGTTAAATGGGCAGAAAGCAACAAGATGATTGGGGGATGAACAGAGCCTTTAA
The DNA here is from genome assembly GCF_964188315.1 of Podarcis muralis. Lineage (NCBI taxonomy): Eukaryota > Metazoa > Chordata > Lepidosauria > Squamata > Lacertidae > Podarcis > Podarcis muralis. Next base: position 30,838,832 of record NC_135662.1, read on the forward strand.
CTGGAACCCCAAACGTATGTTTCAAAGTACACCTCTTTGCTATTCTTTTGAGGAAGGGAGGGGTAGAGAATCTGCTTTGCATGCAGAGGGTTTCAGGTTCAATCCCTAGCCTCTCCTGGTAGGGCTGGGAGAAAATCCCATCTGAAATCCTGGACAGACACGACCAGTCAGGGTAGGCAATGCAGAAATAGATGGACCAATGGTCTGGCTCACTAGAAGGCAGGTTCCTATGGTCCTGTGTTGTGTAAGTAAATAGTTGCCAGTTACTATTTAGCCTTATAGCCTTTACACCTATATTTACTCTTATGAGTAAATATGGATCCTTGAACCATCATTATTCTATGTCCAGGGCAGCTGTCTACCAGCTCCATCTGATATGCAGGCTGAGACCCTATCTGCCTGCAGACTGTCTCGCCAGAGTGGTGCATGCTCTAGTTATTTCTTGTTTGGACTACTGCAATGTGCTCTATGTGGGGCTACCTTTGAAGTTGACCCAGAAACTACAACTAACCCAGAATGTGGCAGCCAGACTGGTGCCTGGGAGTGGCCACCCAAACCATATAACACCGGTCCTGAAAGACCTACATTGGCTCCCAGTACGTTCCCAGCATGCTTTTGGATGAAAAGTATGGTGACTGTAGTCATTTATGAATGCAGCAAGCCCACACACATTTAACTTGTGCTCATTCAGCATAATGTGTATGGGAAGGAGGAGGAGGAGGAGGAGGAGGAGGAAGTGGGTGGAAAGGGTTCCAGGAAAAATGACTTTGGCTCTCCTACCCAGCATTGAACCCAATGGCTTTTGACTATATGCTATTTTAGCAGCAAGAGCGATCCCCAGATGTAACCCTCACATAAGATGTGGGCTTACTGTAGTTTAATGCTACTGCTCTTATTATGAGTTGTATTGAAATACTTGTTTTTAAATGCTTCCATTGTATGGCCATTGTGTTATCTTTATGTTGCAGACTGCCCTTTGGTCTTTTGGCAAAGGGTGATCTATAAATTACTTACTAAAATAAATATACTTAATAAACATTACTTTCTGTGGGGAAAAGGGAAGCATGAGGTTTGCACAAGGCTGTAAATCTGTCCCCTCTCAAACAATGGGTGGTTCAGCTGTGAGAGGAACTTTTGGATGAGGAGAAATTTGTTGTATTGGGAAGAGAATAATTGCAGAAGCTCGAACGATACAGACCTAGGCTGGGGAGAGGTGGAAAACATTTTATTCACCATGGACAGACTTTGGTCTTTCACATTTCAGCAGCACTCTGTGCAAGGCCAAAATTCACCCCCACCTCTCACCTTCCATTCTGCTCAATTCACTAGGTCACAGTTGCAGCACCCTGTGGCACTCCCTAGGCTCTGCGCCCAGTGCGATGGAACTGGTTGCTCTGCCCAAAATCCACCTCTGTATCCACCTTATCCAATGCCATGTTGGGTGGAAGGGAGGTTAGATGAGGGCTCTTGCAATTCTCCATTCTTTTCCAGAACAGAAACTGATTTTCCTATTTGGATTCTCTCTCTCTCTCTCTCTCTCTCTCTCTCTCTCTCTCTCTCTCTCTCTCTCTCTCTTAAGTAGAATGCCAAAGGAAATTGGGTTGTGAGAGAGAATTGTGTGGTTTTTTTCTAAGCATACTCAGAGTAGCACTTTCCCATTACCTCCTGTTGCTTGACATTTCTCCTCAGCACCGTCACACTTTTTGCAAAACAATTCTTCCAAGTATAGCACCAACTCCCCCGCACCCCACCCCTGGAATGTCTAAGTGGATTAATAAAGCTCCCAATTTATTTCCCCATAATTCCTAATATTTCACCACAATTCTTAAGATTCCTGTACATGTGGAATCCATTTCGTGCTCTTACACTCCAGGGGAGCCTTTTGATTTTGCAGGTGCATCTATCTGCTAATGGAAGTAGAGAGAAGCAATTTCCCCCCCTGATTCCTCCTTCAGTCCTCAGCCTACCACCATCAACACCTTCTACCTTGTTCTAGAATAACTTCTCTGGAGCTGATTGTGGGATTGCTGCAGACCACGTGGAGGAGGGCTTAGTCCACCCTCCTCTTCTGTTAGCAGATTCTTCAGCTAGATCAAAAGAGTTCTTCTGTTAGATTCCACCCACTGTGAGAACTTTTTCCTTGCAATATGTAGATACCACCTATATCTTCTTATCATTATGGTGACCATTTTGCTGGTCTTTGTAATATGGTTGACCAACTCTCACAGACATTAAAGTATCAAGAGGGCTTAAGGTGAAAAAAAAATGTGCCTTTTGGAAAATGTTTGATCACATGTCAAAGATACAAATATGATCATGCCCAGTCTCAACAACATTCCTACATTAGTATGTTTTAAAGAAAGAAGATAGTTATTTACTTCAGGTATCATGAATAAGGAAAGCATAAGGAATTTCTCTATTTTTTCTTCCAGATCGTAAAGTTTTTATTATGGCACGAATTAACAATAGTTTGTTAATATACAGTATATTGGGTTGTGACATTACAGAGGTCCCAAATGAGGAAATTCCTCATGGTTTAATGAGATATTATTGGAATGGCTTCTTAGAACTAGCTCCTTCCTTATAAACCCTCAGACCACCTCAAAAGTACAATTCAGACCCATGTGTGGTTCAGTAAATTAATTACATGCTTAATACACATGTAATGGTTGTTGCTATTTGTACATGGTTCCAAGCAGGCAAAATGGGACGGTTAACTCCAAAATGTGCAGTGAACCAGAATCCTCCTATGTATCAGGCCCCACATGGAATGGAACAAGGCGACATTGCTGCAATAAATACATAAAACATTAGGCAGTTAAATATGAATTTCTTGCAGTCAGAAGAATAATCAGATGGCTATGGACATTTGCAATACAAATGTACAAATTGTATTCATAAAACTGACACTGGAAACTTGTGAAACTTTGAACCTCAAAAAAATGTTTTGACGTGTTTTCTTGGGAACGGAACCAAACAGAAAGGAACACAGACAAAATAAGGAAGTGGCAAGTAAGGAGTCTCTTTTTATTTATTTGACTGGACTTAGAGCCATAGAACCATGGTTATGTGTCCTATTTTACAGAGGATAGTCCTCTGTTTGAGTGGGTGTTGGTCCAAGTCCAGCTGAACGATAAAGAAGGGAGAATGGATGGTGCCTTGAAGTTGTTTATCACAGATGACACCTGAGCAGCGGCCTTCTAAGCCAACACTTCCTTGAGAAAAAGTGGTGGTCACCATTGTAATGGTTGGGTCTCTCCCACAGAAGCGAGACAACTCCAGCAGTAATTAACTCAGGTTTATTGTCCAAAACACACAAATCACTCTGGGGCTCAGTCACTCAGCGTCTGCTTCCCAATTAGCTGTTGCCGAGTCTGAGTTCCGCCCCTTCCTCTTCCCACATTTAAAGTCCCACTTTCGCTTCCTTTCCTGTTCACGCCTCTCATTAATTCTTGCGCGCCTACACATCATGGGATGGGCTATTTCCGGTGGCCTCTCCTTCTGAATCTGAGCTTCAACTGTCAGTCTGTGTCTTCTCCCTTGAGTATGTTTACTCCCTTCCTTCTCCTTGTTATCAGAGCTCAGGCTTCTACTGCAACTAGGTTGCTCTTCCCTTGTTCCGCATTCCTGCCTAATTACTTCCTCCTGTCTCTCCATGTTCTCCCCCTCTGTCAGCAATGGGACGCAGCTGATATCCAACTAGAATGACTTTAAGACAGAATTATGACAAATTCATGGAGGATAAAGCCATCAACAGTTGCTAGCCATCCAAGTTGGTGGCCATTACAGTCATACCTCATGTTACGTTTGCTTCATGTTATGTTCTTTTAGGATACGTTCCACGGCAACTCAGAAGTACCGGAAAGGGTCTTCCGGTTCCGGTCGCGGACGGTGAGGGAGCGCGGAAAAACACGCTAAAGGTTTTTCTGAGTATCTCAGAGAAAAAGGGGGTGTCGCAAGGGCACTGCGCCCCCCAAAGAGTGAAAGCCTAGGGGGGGAACCCCTAGGGGAAGGTTTCCCAGCAGCGCTGGAACGGCGTTTCATCTCCGCGGGTCCTCCCCCCTTTGGGGAGAGGAGAGACAGGGCGGAGCCGCAGGCGCACAGTAAGGGAGAACGCCGTCTCTGAGCTACGATGCCTCAAGCTCCCACCGAGAAAGGCGACGAACCACTACAGATGTAAGAACGGAATCCCCATCGTGACTGGACCTGAATAACGCCAAAGAGAAGGTACTCAGATGGGTGAGTCCGGGTAGCAGTTGTTCTTATGTATGGTCACCACCCGACGGAGAGCAAAAAGGACGCAGGTTTGGAAACTCGCGGCTAGTTAAGAAAGCGGAATAACTCATAACGGCCGTGCTGTGCAGGCTCAGAAGGAGGAAGGTTTTCTTTTTTTTTTTTTTCCTTTTGCTTTTGGCTAAACTAAATGACTTAAAAGAACTTTCACCTGTGGAAAGCTAAACGAGCCAAAAGAATTTTTATGTATAGAAAGACTTAAGACTGTCTGCCTGAGTTGGACGTATTTCTGTTTGGAATTTAAGGTAGACTTACGAATGGATTGTACATTTGGATTTTTAACGCGGAACATTGCTTAAGGTCTTGGCGACTTTCTACTGGCAACCTATTAAACCTACGCAGCAGCAATATCACAGGAAAACTTTAAGAGGACAGGAGGAGCATTAAGGGGGCAAAGATAAAAGCCACCACAGCTGCTCCTGAAGACACTCATGGTTGAGAGTTTATATTGATTCCACATCAAGATTCTTCCTTGTTCTATTAAGGACGTTGGAGATTTTATGAACTTATGTAAGAATGCTACGTGAATGGTGAGAAAGAGGTTAAAGACAAACAGTCATCAGCATTAGAATTACCAACAACCCCGATTCATTACCGATTTAGACTGATTATTGTTTAAGGTTTTTCTTCCTCCCCTGCGGTTCCCCCCTTCCCTCACCCCCCACCCCCAACTAATTTAGTAATAGTTTTGGACCTCTCGTAGTGACAGATATACTGGTCTGCCTGTCCTCCTGTTTCCTCTACCTACTCTCTTTACTTGACGTTCAATATTAATACAGCCAATTTACATGGTTCCCCCATCCCCCTTCCCTGTTTTCCTGCTGAATAATCCCCATTCGGCATCTAGGTGATATGTTGTCCTGCTAAGCCTCACATTGTATACTGTAAGCAGGAAAAGGGTGCCACAACACGACAAGGACTTATTTGCTGGACTGAAAGAGGTGAAAGAGGTCCCACTATAACTTGAATTTCCCACTGAATTCTTCATCCAGGATAACTATTTTAACCACTGGAACGTATAGATTAGAACTTGTTTGTCCTTCCTTTTTTGCCATTCAGGAAGGCGTTAGAACCATACCCTTACCCCAGTTTTTCCTCCTCAATTGTCATTTAAGTGTTAATTAGAGACTAACAAAAAGGGGTGGAAACTATAGTACTTGGAACAAAAGGGCGAGGAGTGCCCGGCATGGAAGTGGTTTGTTACAATCTCTGAATGTACCCTAGTGGTAATTAAGTAGATTACTTGGGAAAGCTGCACAGCGTAAAAAAAAAAAAAAAAAAAGGAGATTGTGAGCCCATAAAGGGAGAGATTAGCCCTGAAGAACATAACGAACAACTAGGATTAAAATGCAGGGGAAGAATGGGAAAAGGGGAGGAGGGACCCCAGGTGAAAGGAAAGTTTCCAGACAAGAAGAAATCAAAGACTTGGATTTTCTGTGGCTCAAAATTAAGGAGGAGCTTAAGCAGAATGAAAACCACATAGAAAATAAATTGGAGGAAATGCAAGAAAGGATAGACAAAAGAATAGAGGGAGCCATAGGAGAGCTGGGGAAGAAAGTTCAAGAATTAACGGTTAAAGCAAAGACATTTGAGGAAACTAACAAAAGAATTCAAAAGGACATGAGAGAACAGAAAAGGGAGACGGAGAAGATGAAGGAGGAGATGCGGGAGTTAAATAAATCACAGGAGCAGATTTGGGACAATATAGCGATGGGTGAAATGCGACAAAGGCAAATGCATTTAAAATTCAGAGGTATAGAAGAAGAAGTGAGAGAAAATATTAAAGAAAAAATAATCACGGAATTAGCAAAATGGTTAGAGGTAAAAGAAGAGGAGGTCGCATACACGATAGAAAACGCCTTTAGGATTAAAATGAGAACATACCAGAACAAACTTAAGAAACCCATCGGGGACTGTTTAGTAATGTTTAACTCAATAGGAATGAGGAATCTGATCCTCAAAACGAGTTATCATAAAAAATTAATAATAGGCGGTAGACCAATAATTGTCCTAAAAGAGATCCCGGTCAGATTACTACGCAAGAGGGAAGGATACAGACATATAATTGGCGTTCTGAGAAGGAATAACATTCAATTTAGATGGGAATTTCCCGAGGGAATTGCCTTCTTTTTTAAGGACAAAAGATTTAAACTAACCAGTGTATCAGAGGTTGAAAAGTTCCTGAGAAGATACGAGAAGGAACTTAGCAAAAGAGAGGAAGGAGTAGTGGATAGAAAGGATGCCAGGGAGGGTGGGGGTGAGGGTGGGAGGAGGGTGGGGCCGCGAGGAGGAGTGGAGGAGGGAGAGGGAGAGGTAGTAGAGGAGGAAAGCGTAGCGGAAGAGGAGGAAACAGAGGAAGAGGAAGCAATAAGGAATTGAAAACCAGATACAAACGTGACACTTTATCTCAATAATGTCTTTAACTTTTTTAACATGGAATGTTAACGGTCTAAATGAGAAAATTAAAAGAAATAAAATAGAGAAAATTTTGAGAAATAAAAAATGTGACGTGATTTGCTGCCAGGAGACACATGTGGCTAAAAAACATAAGCATATATTGATCAATAAAAAGTTGGGAATGGAATTTATTAATTCAGATGAGAATAAAAAGAGAGGATTGGTCATTTACGCTAAAGAGAAACTGGAACCCAAAATAATATGCAAAGATGAGGAGGGGAGGGTCTTAGGGATCCAAATCACACATCAAGGGGAAAAGCTTAATGTAGTATCAGTGTATGCACCCAACACAAATAAAACCGAGTTCTTTAAAAAACTAGAACAGATATTATTGGAACTGGAAAACTACAAATTAATCCTACTAGGAGATCTAAATGGAGTCCCTGAACCAGAAATAGATAGAAGTGAAAAAAGAAGGAAAGGGAAGCAAGGAAAGCTCCCAAAAACCTTTGAAGACCTTCAAGAAAACTTGGATTTAATTGATATCTGGAGGCATAAAAATCCAACAGGAAAACAGTTTACACACTTCTCTGGAGTACACCAAAGCTGGGGCAGAATAGACCAGATCTGGGTCTCCAGAGAGTTGTCGCTAAGAACGCAGAGATGTATAATAGAGCCCAGAACACTATCAGATCATAATTCAATCCTCCTAGAAATAAAATGTATGTCATCAGGAATATATAGATGGAGAATGAACGATCATTTACTGGAACAGGATGAGATTATTGATAGGGCAAAGAACATTTTGAAAGAGTACTTCGAACATAACCTGCATAAAGATACTAAAATTAATGTAGTTTGGGATGCTAGCAAAGCAGTCCTTAGAGGCTTCCTGATTCAACAAAACAAGTACAGAAAGAATCTGAAAGAGGCAAAGAAGGAAGAACTAGTTAAACAATTAAAAGAAGTAGAAAGAAAACTAACAATAAATCCGGGGGACGAGAAGACCAAACAACTTTACAAATTACTGCAAACCCAATACTCCACATTGCTGAACCAGGAAATAGAGTGGGGATTAAAAATGGTGAAACAAAAGTACTTTGAATCGGCAAATAAGACCGGTAAGATGCTAGCGTGGCAACTGAGGAAAAAGAAAAAACAAAAGGTGATTAGTAAAATTAAATTTGAAGATCAAATAGTAGAGGATCCCAGCGAGATAGAGAGAAAATTTCTTCAATACTATGAAAGCCTATACAATAAGAAGGAAGACGAGGATGCAACTGAGATAGGAAGATATCTGGAAAGGAATAGAGGAGAACAGCTGTCAGACGAGGAAAAAATACTCCTAAACGACCCAATAACTGTGGACGAGGTCCGGAACGTAATTAAGAAGCTAAAACCCGGCAAGGCTCCCGGCCCAGATGGCCTCTCTCAAAAATACTATAAAACCCTAGAGGAACTTTTGACTCCGGTATTATGCACCGTAATTAATAATGTCCTCCAAGGAGGAGAAATACCTGATTCCTGGAGGGAGGCACATATCACATTAATACCCAAGGTAGACTCAGATATACTTAATGTAAAAGACTATAGACCAATATCCCTACTCAACAACGATTATAAGATCTTCACAGGAATAATGGCGAACAGACTAAAGAAATATTTGAGTAGGGTGATTCATAAAGACCAAGCCGGATTCCTGCCGGCAGGCAGATAAGGGACAATGTAAGACATGTAATCAATATAATCGAATACCTGGATCATAGAGTCGATATCCCCGCTACCCTAATCTTTATAGACGCCGAAAAGGCCTTTGATAATGTATCATGGCAATTTCTTATTACATGCATGGAGAGGGTAGGAATAAGAGGGCCATTTCTAGAAGGTATCAGAGCAATTTATTCAAACCAAAGAGCGAAACTTATCATTAATAGCAACCTGACAAATTCATTTATGATCACAAAAGGTACAAGGCAGGGGTGTCCATTATCACCCCTGTTATTTATCTTGGTCCTAGAAGTTATATTGAAGAAGATCAGAGAAACATCGGAGATAAGAGGGATTAAGATAGGTAAAAAAGAGTATAAAGTAAAGGCCTACGCCGACGATCTAGTAATATCAATAGAAGAACCCCTAGAAAGGATAAATACAGTGTTGGACTTAATGGAGGAATTCGGAAAACTATCAGGGTTTAAACTAAATAAAACTAAAACAAAGATGCTGACTAAGAACTTAGATGAACAATCCCAAAATAAAATCGAGCTGGAATCCGGGATAAAGATAGCAAAAAAGGTTAAGTACTTGGGTATCTGGGTCTCAACAAAGAACATAAACTTGGTAGAGGATAATTACAACAAAACCTGGAGGGAATGTAAAAGAGATCTAGACAGCTGGAGCAGATTACACCTCTCATGGGAGGGGAGAATGGCCACCATCAAAATGAATATCCTCCCAAGAATGATATTCTTATTCCAAAACATTCCAGTAATCAGGGGCACAACAATGTTTAAGGACTGGCAGAGGACCTTATCCAGATTTATCTGGCAGGGTAAAAGGGCCAGAATCAAATACAAATTGCTCACTGACAGAAGAGAGAGAGGAGGCTTTGCGGTCCCGAATTTGCAACTATATTACGAGGCCTCGTGCCTATGCTGGGTTAAGGAGTGGATAGTTTTGGATAACACCGACCTACTGGACCTGGAAGGCTTCGATGCAAGGTTTGGGTGGCATGCATACCTATGGCAGGATAAGGGGAGAGTACACAAAGGCTTCGCTAATCACATAATAAGAGGGGCGTTGTTGGAGGTGTGGAACAGATGTAAGAATTTGATAGAAAAAGACACCCCATGGTGGCTGTCACCCATTGATATCCTAGTAATTAAGAAACCAAACATGGAAGGTAAAAGGTGGACCTATGCGGACCTTATGGAAAGATCGGAGAAAGGATGGGAGGTTAGACCTTACGAAGAATTAAAAGATAAATTAACGGGGTGGCTGCAATTCCACCAAATTAACTCCTTGTGGAATGAGCATAAAAAGGTCGGTATGAGTAAGAACAAGTCCAAGTTCCAGTTAGAAATAATAGAAGGGAAATCTAAACTCTTAGCCAAAATGTATAACCAACTACTAGAATGGGACACAATGGATGAGGAAGTCAAAGAGGTTATGATCAAATGGGCTATAGACCTAGGACACCCTCTAGAGTACGAAAAATGGGAAAAACTGTGGAATAAGGACATGAAATTTTCAGCGTGTGTCGGGTTACGAGAAAACATGGAAAAGATGATGTACCGTTGGTACATCACCCCAAAAAAGTTAGCTAAAATGTATAAGACCGGGGATAAGACCTGTTGGAAATGCAAAAAGAAAGAGGGAGACTTCTTCCATATGTGGTGGTCCTGTGATGAAGTGAAGAAGTTCTGGGGCTCTGTCTATGATGAAATAAAAAAGATTCTAAAATATACCTTCCCTAAAAAACCGGAGGCCTTCCTCCTGGGAATGGTGGGGAATGAGATTAACAAGGACGACCAAACCCTATTTCAGTATGCCACAGCAGCTGCCAGGATTCTACTAGCGCAGAACTGGAAAAAACCTAATATCCCAACAATCAGGGACTGGCAGACCAAGTTAATTGAATACATAGACCTAGCAATAATGACGCAGAAAATCAGGCTTCAGAAGAACACCAAATTTATTAATGAATGGAATAAATTTTTTTCATACATGGAGACGATACTAGGAAACACCAAAATCACAGTAGGTATAATATAAAAAACCGCGAGGTAAAAAATGATGATTGGTTAGAGACACTGCTGTATATACTGTTGAGATATAGGTCACGTTGCGGTGGTGGGAAGTCAATAATGTAACGAATTGTATGAAGAATTCTGTACTTATACTTATTTGCTCTTTTTTTTCTTTTTCTTTTTTTATGGATCTTGTTTTTTTTGTTTTGTTTTAGTGATATTGTATTTGTGCTTTTAGATGTTGGAATAAAATAAAATTTTTAAAATTTAAAAAAAAAAAAAAAAAAAAACAGAAGTACCGGAAAGGGTTACTTCTGGGTTTTGCCACTCGCGCATGCACAGACATGCAAAATTATATCATGCACATGCGCAGAAGCAGCAAATCACAACCCGCGCGGCTCTTTTCATGTTGAGAACGGGCCTCCGGAACGGATCCCGTTCGCAACCAGAGGTACCACTGTACTAGCTCTTGTGGGAGAGAATTTCATTGTTTAACTATGTGTGGTATGTAGTAGTCCTATACAGATGTAACAGTGTTGAAATAAGGGTAGCAAAATCGTAGCTGAGAACCTCAAATCAAGTATATGACTGACACCCTTCTTTGGAAATTAAACCAATGTCCAGACTTTGACATAAATGGAGTCTCTCCTTCACTAAATATCTTATGCGACCAACATTAGCCAATCATATGAGAACTGCTAGAGAACTCTCTAGAATTCAGTTACCAACCAATCAAATTCAAACACATAGTAATATATGAAAGCATTTATAATTTCAGTGAATTAAATTACTATACTTTTTGTACAGTCTGTTGCTGTTGTAAAGAGAATCATCAACCCCACTTTCAAGCCTTTCCCTCAGTATGCCATGTTCTGAAGCCTCAAAACAGGTATGTGTATGTTTACTCCATTCTGTCATTACATATATACCATCACTGCAAATCTATACAACCAATAAATCTTTCAGAAGTTGCACCAGTGTAGGAAAAGCTCTCTAATAACTGCTTAAACATTGACATCCATTAAGAGAGCCACAGCACAGTTAAAAATCTTTCAGTGTTCCTGGAATATATTTTCCTCTCTCGGTATTCTATCCGCTCAATTCTTTTGTCATCTGTTTCTGCCATATTTTGGCTTTAGTATTGCTGTTAATTAGAGGTGACTATAGTTTGATTAATTGCTAACATGTGTCACATATGCACAATATGAAGAGCTGCAGTCTAGTTTTTTCCACTCACTGCATGCCTGAATTCAATGGATTTAAGCCAAACATTTCTTTTTAATGACTAAAGAACCTAATCTTATCACAGCGAACAATGTGGATGTAATCAAAATAAGACACTCTAATCCATTCAAAGTGTTAAAAGTTCACAGAAGTATGCAATAACCATGGGCCACATTTCACAATTGCAAGCTGGATCACAAGGGTAGCAATAGAGGCCATCTGAGTGTCCTTCTTCCTCTGTTTAAGACTCTGTGCATTTGCTTCCAAGTTTGCGCTTAGCTTTTTGCAGCCTCATGACTTGCTTCTCCGTGCTCCACGGTAGTTTCGATTCCACGTGCAACAGCTCTTGGCGAGCCTTCATAAAGCTCAAAGTGAATACCTATAAGAACACATTCAGTGACCATTCACTCTGCACAGTGGTCTGCATAGGTGTCATTCTCTGTACTCAGAAAGCTGTGGTTTCTTGGTTTTACTTGCAATGCCCTCTCTCATCTGCACCTTTGTTCTACACAAACCAATTTACTGTCACTGCTGCTGCAAAGACCTGGGCTAATGTGAGGGACAACTAAGCATGGGATATTTTTCTCTTTTTTACCTGTTAAATTTATATCCAATCTTTCTCCCAAAAGAGCCCATGGCAGCAACAATTTATTTAATAATAATAATAAAATACCTTTAAAACCAGTTCCTCTTCAACCAGACTTTTGGCTGATTGATATCCAATGCTCCTTTAAATGTGTTATGGAATGGGGGATTATTGGGTTGTCTTTGTTCTTCTTCGTATTATGTATTTTTTATATATTGTAATTTTATGTTGTCAACCGCCTTGATATCTACGGGTGTAGGGTGGAATATAAATTTAATAAAAACAAATAAATGATGTGATCAAACAACGGGGGGATTCAACATTGTGCTCTTTTGATTGTTCCATTAGTGTAAGCATTTCTGCTCGCTAGACAAAATGATTCCCCTTCTCCTCACCCACAGGCACTTTTCTAGGCCTTCTCCTGACCCTGGATCTGGGTGAGGCGTCAGGGTGGAGAAGCCCTGTTGTGCTAAAGGAATGCCTAGCACTGGGTTCCACTAGCATGCCACAGTAGTTGAACCTGGGCCAATGTTTCTGTACAGGCCTGCTGAAATAAGAAAATGCTTGGTAGGCATCTAAAGGAGTAAAGGTAAAGGGACCCCTGACCATTAGGTCTAGTCATGGCCGACTCTGGGGTTGCAGCGCTCATCTCGCTTTATTGGCCGAGGGAGCCGGCGTACAGCTTCCGGGTCATGTGGCCTGCATGACTAAGCCGCTTCTGGTGAACCAGAGCAGCGCAGGAAATGCCGTTTACCTTCCTGCCGGAGTGGTACCTATTTATCTACTTGCACTTTGACGTGCTTTCGAACTGCTAGGTTGGTAGGAGCAGGGACCGAGCAACGGGAGCTCACCCTGTCACGAGGATTCGAACCGCCAACCTTCTGATCGGCAAGTCCTAGACTCTGTGGTTTAACCCACAGTGCCATCCGCATCTCTTCATCTAAAGGAGTACAGTAATGTAAATTATGGCACATGCCTAAAGTCAATAGGCAGGGAGTTCCAAAGGAACACTAAAGGAATGGTTCCTAACAAATGTGGAACAGACATTTTGTGGCACTTGCAGAAGTGCAAGTTTTACAGACCAAAGTGACCAAACCAGCAGTTATGCATCGACTTATCGGTCCCTCTAATAGCCAAGCATGCTATGGTGAAAAGGAAATGACTCCTTGGTGGATGGTGGATGGACATACACTCTCTATGCTACAATAGATAGTGGATTTTGTAGATTTGAATATAAACCAAAAAGGGAACCAAAGTTCTCACAGCACTGGAATTAATGTGTTTTGTTTCAACACACACAAGTGTAGACTGTTGTAAATAAGGTCTGTACTAGAAAAGTTACACTCCGAGAAAAACAACAATGGTATTTCCATTTTCTGGTTCCGGCTTTTTTTTTTTTTTAATGTACGGCTTTTATATTATACAGCCCCTGGTAGTAAGTGAAATATAATTCTAATTAATTTTTCCTACGGCTGTATACAAATCAATAATTGTAAGCATCCCAAAGGAAAAAGCACGCTACATGGTCCTCCAGGTTCCTAATGAATGCAAATAAGCTGACCTTTTTCTGACAACTATGAATATTGTTTCACAATTTTACCACTAAAATTGCTGTAATCAGCAATTCATGCTGCAAATCTGGAGCCAATAATAGTTCTAAATAACTATTCATTATGGCAAAGCAGGATGTGAATTGCCCCTCAACTGTTCCAAACTTCATGGAGTAGGGGTGCACAACTCAAATAACTCTGAGGGCTACTTTCACGTGTCTATTTAACTCTAGAGAAAGGGAAATCCTTTTGTTACAATTTAAACCAGCCACATGGAGGAGCCTTTGCACAGCAGAGGGAGAAGCTGTATCTCAGTGGCAGCCCATCTGCTTTCTATGTAAAAGGTCCCAGGTTCAATCCGTAACTTCTTCAGACTGGGAAATGACTGATGTCTTAAACCCTAGACTCTGCGACTGGCCAATGTTGTCAGTGCTGAGCTAGGTGGACCAATGACCTGATTTGACAGAAGGCAGCTTCCTATGTTCCTGTTTCTACAGCTGGCTCTTCCTTCAGACCTTCACTCAATGCATGAAGGGGTGAGACCAGGAAGGTGGGCATAACAACAGGGTGGCACCCCTGCTTGCCCCTTAATCATGTGAAGCCCTTTCATGGGATTAATCCATGAAGGGGGTCTAGTTAAACGAGGATTCTGTGGAACAGAATGAGCTATGGAACGATAGAGAATGGAATGGGCTGTGCATAGTCATCCCTATGTTTCCCATCTTCCCATCTGTTTTGTTTTGGTTTTTCTGAGGATCTTTTGGTGCTATCAACCATGGTATCCTGTAGGATTGGCTCTGTGGTGTAGAAGTTGGTGGCATGGAGATATGCTGGCTCCACTCCTGCCTACCAAACTAGTACTAGACAGCAGCCCTGGGGGACTTCTGCTTGGCTCCACGGCATCTATAGTAGGAAGATCTGCCAATCCATATTGTCCTTTATGCTCTTTAACATCTACCTGAAGCCGCTGACAAGTGGCATATAGATGTCACCAATATGCTGAAGACACTCAACTTTTCCCCCTCTTTGTGACCTGAATCAGATGAGGCTATCTAGGTGAAAGACTGGCACTTAGATTTGGTAATGGGCTTGGGAAAGTTCAATAAACTGAAGCTGAAACCAAACAAAGACACAGATATTTGTGCATATCATATCCAGGACTTAGGGGCCCAATCTGTTCTAGATATGGTTGTACTCCTCTTGATGCAGCAGGTCTGTGTCTTACTCCTGCTATTACTGGATTCACCCTTGTCACTGGAGGCCCAAGTGCCTTCATTGGTGCAGAGTCCCTTTTTCAGTTCCAGCTGGTTCACCAGCTGCAGCCACTTCTGATAGGGCCTTCTCGGTAGTGATGCCCACCCTGTGGAACACCCTCCCACCAGATGTCAAAGGAAAAAACAACTATCAGACTTTTAGGAGACATCTGAAGGCAGACCTGTTTAGGGAAGCTTTTAATATCTGAAGGGCTATTGTATTTTAATATTTTGTTGGAAGCTGCCCAGAGTGGCTGGGGAAACCCAGTCAGATGGGCGGGGAATGAAGGAATGAATGAATGAATGAATGAATGAATGAATGAATGAATGAATGAATAAGATGATGATGATGATGATGATGATGATGATGATGATGATAGGGGCTTTCCACACTTTCCATTTATACTCATATAACTGTTGCTCCCCCCCCCCCAAGTTTTGGGCATGCTGCCACATACCAAACATCATTATTCAGTTAGTGTTCTGGAATAATGTACTTTGTGTCTGCAGCAAAAACAACAACAACAACAACCCTGACTTTTGTGAAATACCCAGAATGGATCCCAATATTTTCATTCTGGTGGCATGTGTACATGCAACATCCTAGCTTCTGTGTAGAGGGGAAAGGATGGGCAACTGTGGCTTGGGAGACATCTGTTTTGAACAACTTCCCTCTGTCCGTTTGCAAGCTCAGTTTAGTGGAGAGATGTGGCAGGCAGAGATGATGGCCCTGATTCAAACTCCTGCCCATGGCAGCAAGCATTAGCTGCGGACAAAATTTCATCACAGTAGCCAAGTTCTTCATAGCTGCATCAGACACCTAGTTCCCCTTCTAACCTTCTATACTTCCGGAAGATTTGAATTCCGGAACACTAGGCATGGAACACAAAAAAGATGCAAATGCTCATAAGTCTGACATTTATGAACTGGAGGAACACGAGTGTACATAAAGGGTATGACTACAGCTATGGAGATTTCCTCAGTTTAGGCGCAACCTGCCATTAGTGTGGTAAGGAAAACTCACCCTCTAATAATAGCTGCTTGTGACCAAACGCATGGACAATCAGCTACAAATGCACTCTTTAAAAGGTTGAATCAAACAGCAACGATACCACTATAAATGGTAAATGCAAAAAGTCCCATAAATGCTAGTCCAATAGTGCTCTCCACCTCCATTTAGAGTCAGATTGCAGTACTGGTTTGAGTGGCAAGCCCAAATCCCTGCTTGATAGCATTCGACAAGTCATTCCTCAGCCTAACCTACCTCACAGGATTGTTGTGAGAATGCAACGAGGCCCATGTATGGTGCTCCAAGCTCCCTAGGAAAAAAGAGGGGTGCAAATGTGATTGATTAAAAAAATCGATGAGAGTTTTGTGATTGATTTGCATAGAAGTGGATTGCACTATAATTGTCGTACATTTCAATCAGCAATATTAAGTAACCAGCATGTTATTTTAAATGGTCCTTTCTATTAAACAGGTAATTTTCTGCATGCAGTTAGCCTGGGAGCAGTCTGGAATAATGCAACAGAGCTTTGATTGAATCAAGCAGGTACTGCTTCATATACCAAGGAGAAGCTTTCTGCAATATAATACATAGGTTTTTTCCTCCAAAAAAACAGTGCAAACTATGTGGCACAGTACAAACTTGTAAATGTACCATAGCAACAAAACAAGAGAAAGGCTAAAGAAATAAAGATGAACTAAAAGTCTAATAATACACATCTAAGAGTTTAGCACACAAAAGCTGTCTGGTAAATTGGAGAGAACATATATCATTCTGCACAAAGGCTCACACTGAATTAGACATTCAAAAAAGATTTTCTTTAAAAAAAGATGATATTGATTTCATTATAATACTGTAAACAGTTTCCCTGTTGTTTATGAAAGTTGTTGTTTTGCTATAGAGCAGCATCACATTCTCAAAGTTTCCTTGAGACAGATTGGGCTACCCTGCTGAAGCGCACTGGATCAATGAAAACAAAAGAGAAATTTGACTAATGCCTACTGTGCATATGACACATATGATGTTCTAAACTGAGCTAAACAATCTTTTCTTGATGACATCTCAAAAGATACCTCAACTCTCTAATACTTGTAATTCTTTCATGTTCTGAATGAATCCCTACTACATCTCACTCAATATCGATCTTTAAGCCATGTCTCCCAATCCTTTTCCCTGTGTGGTCACTGAACAGTATAAAAGTTCAATAGGAAGATCAGCTGCTCATCCACTTTTTGCTAAAGCAATTTGTATTATGGATTTACTTTAGCAGTCTACAGTGGCAGTTGCTGTTTTTACTATTTAAATGCTTTGATTATCTGACCTTGCTTACTTTATCTTTTTAAGCGCTGTGCATGAGCTTTAAAAGTTGATCAATAATGAGGGATTCCTCCACCACATTATGCAGAAATCAATCCCGTTTTGGGCTATTTGTATTTCACTCTTACGAGTCCATCTGTCTAGGTTAATTTTATATTTTCTTTTTCTTTCTTTCTTTCTTTCTTAAGTAATTTGGACCTGTCTTTGCAAATAGACATTCCTGGGCCTCAACGGAATCCAGGAACTATGATTTGTAGTAAGTGTATCAATGGAAGAAGCCTTTCAGGAAAGTTGTGGAATCATTTCCTGTACAGGATTTTAAGATAAGACAAGATGAGCATCTGGTTGGTATGGCCTAAGTCAAGGGATTCCTGCTGCCACTGCAAGCTGGACTAAAAGACTCCAAAGATTCCTTTCAACTTTATCATTTTGTTGCATCTGGAAGTATTTTGCAGGACAGTGGAGTGTTTTTTTAACAGAAATCTAGCATTTAGAAATAGTAAAGATTTTACTGAGTTTTATCACTGTAAATGGTAGTTGTACAATCATTTACAATTAAAGCTCTGTACTTTGGCATCTTTCCCAAACAAACGCAGATGTGATGCTATTAAGAAAACAGCAGCCATGGGGATCGAGACCATGGTGTGTGGGAAGGGGGATTTTAACCCTTTGTCCCGGTGTGGTTCCAACTTAGATCTCCCAGCTTCTATTTGCAATGGGACCTTTCCTGCAAATGCAAGTAGCAGAGGGGGGAGGGGGGTCCAAGGGGATGTAGCCCCCACCCTTGCCATGATCCTAGTTCAGACACCCCCCCATACAGCTGCTATTTATTCTAGCAAAAATAATGCAATTAATGACAATGAATAATTGCATGTCTATTTTGCTCCACAGTGATATATGCAAAACAAAAAGATTGCATTCAAAATGTGATTGGTAACTTTCCACAAATATGTGATTGCATGCTGTACTAATATTCAGAGCTCTTTTGTTTTCAAACCCCTCAGTGTTCTTCCCTTCCCAATCTACTCGGACCTCTCCCATTGCTTCAAGCCACCATCAGTTCCTTCTCGGTGTCTCTCGCTTCTTGCTCCTATGCCACAGACACTGTAGGACTTGCTCTTTTGCTACCCTACCCTACCCTGACTTTATACAAATCCAGAATTCTGATGTGTGAGTACAAAACATCCAACAGGGGCTGCACTCTCACTTCGTTCAAATCCACGATGGTGATGTGGTGGTACCAATCCTCCACTGGGGGGTTGTGTGATGACTATCTACTGCAAACATAGTATGCAGAGAGAAACAAAATGAGTGGAACTGTCACAGAACCAGTGCTGCAAATAAATAGCCACGCCTAACAAATTGTTAGCTAGGCTCTTCTTCTTCCTTTAAGGATGGGAGAAAGGAACAACACCTCTATGTTGCCCTCAGGACTGTATTTTAAAAGGTGTGCATGGAAGAGTATCTTCCCATTCCGGGAAACTGTGCACTACTTCTAAAACCCATCTCTGCTATTTAAAAAAGAATGAGATGGAATTTTCATAGCAGTGTGCATAAGAGAAATTCCTTGCTCACTTCCTGGAAGCTGGGCAGGGAATCAGATCTATGGACAGTTCTACCTCTCATGGTACATCTTATGACTCCTGCCTTGTTCTCTAGGCAGAAGTAGGTAGCCCATGTAGCATAGGGGGAAATGCCAGAAAGGGGGGGGCATACTGCCATACTGCCCAAAATTCAAAAAACTTTGGCCCCATAGGGGAATCCAACATTCTTTGGTTTAATTGACTGCATCTTGATTATGCAGGCGATTTTTTTTCATAGCCATCACTATCATGCTCACAAAAATTGCATTCTTATTTTAAGTGATCTGTGCCATGGTAGTTAAATTAAACTTTCACATTCAGATCTGATATTCTTTTCCTTATTCAGGGGCTAGGGATAAAGTGGAGTTGTCCATCTTTATCATGCTTCTCTCAAAAGCTTCCAAATAGTTGTTGTTTAGTCGTGTCTGACTCTTTGTGACCCCATGGACCAGAGCACACCAGGCACTCCTGTCTTCCACTCCCTCCCGCAGTTTGGTCAAACTCATGTTGGTAGCTTCGAGAACACTGTCCAACCATCTCGTCCTCTCTCGTCCCCTTCTCCTTGTGCCCTCAATCTTTCCCAACTTCAGGGTCTTTTCCAGGGAGTCTTCTCTTCTCATGAGGTGGCCAAAGTATTTGGAGCCTCATCTTCAGGATCTGTCCTTCCAGTGAGCACTCAGGGCTGATTTCCTTCAGAATGGATACGTTTGATCTTCTCACAGTCCATGGAACTCTCAAGAGTCTCCTCCAGCACCATAATTCAAAAGCATCAATTCTTTGGCGATCAGCCTTCTTTATGGTCCAGCTCTCACTTCCAAGCTTCCAAATATATCATGCTAACTACAGATGGCTTCACCAGATTGACCTTGTTCTGATCCTTGCAGTTTTTGCTGTTGTTCTATTGGTGCTAGTGCTAATATTTAAACTGCCCAGTTTTATCCGCAATTTAAAGGGAAAGCATTTATTCCACATTAGGTTAGGCAAAAGGCAAAGTCAGCCAAGTATATTGTGCATGATGTAATTTAATTGATGTAACCACATGATGTAATTCTTATAGCTTGTTCCTCGTTCTAAGCAAAATATAATGGGAACAGATGCTAAAGTAAAGTTTTGCTGATGGAAATATAGGCATGCAAATTAATATGTATATAATTTATAATCATGGAGCTGATTCCATGATTGCATCAGTTAAGACATCTCTGTTTAAAGGGATTCGTATTGTTTAATGATGGGGTCTCCATATCATTATGTAACCCAAATGACAAAAAAAAAAAAAAAGCTGTCTGAAATTAATTTAAGATGGGTTCTGCCTCAAACGTGTTGAACACAAACCACAGATTGAATTGTCTTTGTATTTCTGGATCTGTTGTGAGTTCCCTCAGATTCATTCCTTCATATATGTATTTGTTACACAAAATATCAATTTGTCTCATGAGATTATACTTCTTCAATTGCATGTGATCTGAGCATAAATTCAAGCTTTTTAGATTGTTGGTGTTCAAAGCGATACTGGAGAAGATTACAGGTGATAGTTTGGGACAAAAGGGTGACAATATCAGGAGAATCAGATTTCATGAGCATATATAATGTTCATTGACGTAAGGATGAAAAATATTAGGAGAATGCATAATGACATTGTAACCATGAAAACAATTTTTTTAAAAATGCTGCATGCTGATTTGATAAAAGTATGATGGATTTCATTATGGCCACTGGAGAAAGATCCTGTCTTGTCCTCGTAGCTCCAGTGTGAAACTCAAATGCTGCTTCTGTGAAATTTTAGCAGCTGCTCCACTTCACTCTCTAACATTTTGCTGCTGCTAATTCCTAAATATGGGAAAGGAAAGACAGTTTGGTTCCCCCTCCATCATAAAACGATAACAATTCATTATATACTAACTAAGGCAATACCAACAAAAAGGGAATGGGATTTTATGTGCAGCACATAAGGAACATTTTCAAAAGCTAGCACACAGTACACTAAATAATAAAGTTTTGGGGTTTTTTGCTTTTATTTTTTCAAAACTCAGTTCCTTGAAAGCTGAACAACCAATGTAATGGGGGGTTAAAGAATTTGGCATATAAAAGACCTGTTAAAAATAGCTGCTAAAGATCGAAAACAGCTTTCCCCAGAGGCCACGTTTTACATTTTTCAATGTCTAGCTCCTTTAAATAATAATAATAATAATAAAAGGTGATGAAGAACAAAGCCAAACTCTAGTGGGGCAATTCACTTTCTATGCAAAACTTTTTTGCTTGCAGTTATTGATTGAAGCCAAAAGCAGCCATACGCAGATCAAGATAGGAGCTACAATAAACTGGTTAGTTGATGAAATTGTTGTGTCTAAAAATCATATGTTGCTTATCTGATATTTCCCTTTAGATGCAGAAAATTGAGGGGGGGGGGTATCAGGACGCTCTGCATAAAGTGTACGTATCACTACATGCCCAGCCCTGAAAGAGAAAAGTCCATACTTTATTCCTCAAGTGGGTAAATGTTAAGAGAGAAGAATCCAAGTTTCATGATGCAGCAGCACAAAGCTGGGAAGTGAAAATTATGTTGCAGCAGAGTCTTGAAAATATGACTGTAAAAGTTAATCAATAAAATGTCTATTCCTGTCTATTCACTAGGGGCCCCAGCTGCATAGCTTCACACAATCGATACTACAAATTATTACGATTTCCAGGTTCCCACTGGACATTCTGAACAAATCTTTCAAGTGTAACAGGCTTACATAGTGGGGTTGTTGTAGCTGAGCTTGCCCCCCCCTTCAAACTTTACATGTAGCTCGTCCAGAATAAGTGGTAATAAAAATCTTAAAGCCTGTGAATTTTCTACAGCTGTTAAATATTTTCTTTCTGGCCTACCTATGCCTTGTTGGGTGCTTTCTTCATTTTATACTACATCAAATAAGGTAAAGCATTACTTTGTACTCATGTTAGGAACTCGCATTTTGGTAACAATAGAGGAGATAACTTTGCACATGTTGGTTTTACACATGTACAAACATGCCACACAATTTGAAATAGATTGCTGAACGGAAAACAAAATGGAATAACTTCTCACCTACCTGTCCTCTGCAATCTCCATATTTTTTCTGCAGACTCCACCCTCCCTGCACTAGCCCGTTCGCCATACTGAAAACCAAGTTCTTATTGAGTTTCAGTGTTGGCACAAAGCTCATTTAAGTTGCTGCAGTTAGGGCTGGAAAAGCCAGTGTTACCATTCTCCCAGGACATTACCCTGACTTGCAAGGATCCCCCATCCATGCTCATAGCATGTCCTTGGCTTCTGTACATATTCTTAGCAATGAGGCAGGTTGGAGAGGAAGGTTTCTTCCAGCTAGGGTGTGCCCACCTCTTCTGCTATATAAATGGCCCTTTATAATCTCACTGCATGGATATGGGGAATAGCTCCTCTCTAGCAGTTGCTCAGACAGTGAACCTGATACTCCCATAGACACTGCAAATGCATAGAGCTTTGGGATGAGAGAAATGTGGGAGCATGAGCTTTGCTTCATGACTAGCTGCTACAGGGAAAAGGCTTCTCTTTGTGGCTGCAGCTACAATGTAGTGAGATTATGTGTCAATTTAAATCAGGGGTGAATACAAAAGTGTCTTCCAATTTGGGAGGTCATTTTGCTACATACTATCTCTCTCTCTCTCTCTCTCTCTCTCTGTGTGTGTGTGTGTGTGTGTGTGTGTGTGAGAGAGAGAGAGAGAGAGAGAGAGAGAGAGAGAGAGAAATCTCCAAGAGTTCTTAGAAAATTGTCTTCTGAGAAAAAGCTCACTTAATATTAGTTTTCAACTCATATTGGTGGATAAAGGAAGGAATGGGCTAAAAGGACTAGAGGGAGTTGCTTGCTAGAACAAAATATCAATAAATATAAAACCTGTATCTACATGAATGGCAAAACTGGGGAGGTCATGTCCCTGACTATTCTCCAGCAGAAGCACGAATTTTACCATCAGTTCAGAAAGAGCTCAGAAATGAAAAATTTCACAGAAAATTATTTTTGTGAGAATTATTTTTGGCTCTCAGCCTTAATTCAAATATTATAGCCTTAACAGCCTTAAGTAGGCTGATAGTAATGCAAGAAATTCTCCTGGCTTTCATGTGGTAGGTAGCAACACTTGAAATCCATTCATCATATGGCTTGCGCTAGCCATATGGAGAGTCTACGTGCCAACAGCATGCATTTCAGGCTGCATAGGTACTGGTGTAGAAACTTCCAAAATGACTAGAGAGATCAATCTGGTGAATAGCTTTCAAATGCTCTAGGTTATGCAAATACTATCATGAACCAGTGTTTCAGGCAATGTCTTCATGGTGGTTATAGTGCTTTGAATCAGCCTCATTAAGCAGTGGAAAGACCATAGCAAAGTGGTACAGTATCTGCTTTTCATGTGGAAGGTCTCAGGTTCATTTCCTGGCATGTCCAGGAATATCCTCTGGCTGGGGATGTCCCCTGCCTGAAACCCTGGAGAGCCACTGTTGGTCCGTGCAGACAATAGTAAGCTAGATGGACCAGTGATCTGGCTTAGTAAAAGGCAGCTTCCTATGCCCACCACAGGATGTGATCTGAAACCAAATTAGTGCCTCCACGGTTTTTGAAATGACTACTCACTGGGTGAATATAAGCAAGCATTTACTTACCAAGATGTACATATAAACACATGGAAAGTCGTTTGTCTGTAACATGCTGCCCAATCAGAAAATATTTTTTTCTCTGGAAGTGCAGGAGTGGTAGAATTCTTTGAAGCAATTTACAGGGCAGTCCTTGTGGCCAGCTTACCAGCTGTTTACCTGAACGCCATGGCAATTTCCCACTTGGTCAATTTTTGTCTATAGCCACTCGCAAAGGGAACTGTGTGTGACCACAGCCCACCAGCTGCATTACTGCTGCCTGCATAAGGCAGCCATGTGCTAGTGCTTCTAAAGTCCGGGTTTTTGCACCAGTGCTTAAGCCTGAAACAAGGTGTTGCTAAACACACATACAAATGAGATTCAGCAAAAGTTGAACAAGCTCTCTACACAACCTCTTAATTTGGCAAAGAGAAGGACTGAGCAATAAGGTTCAATATCAAGTCCACATTTGCAACTTTAGAATTATGACTAAATAGATACCTATAGTTCTTAAATGGGTATGAATCAGTTTAATTGTTTAGTTTATTTTAGATTAAACTGGGTGCTTCTAATATGAAATGTCGCATTATAAAGTTTTGTTCTACTCAGAATTTCAGTTTCACAAGTGGATTGTGTGGATATTTTGAGCTTCCCTCACACAGGATGCAAGGATACAAAGTCACCTTACATAAAAAGCAAAAGAAACAGGCAATGTAAGTGGTCTTGCATTGTGGACCTATGGGCCCCCAATAATCCACAATAATGCCATCACAACTATTGCAAAGTTATACCTGCAAAACATACTTCTACTGCTTGCAAATTTACCTTTAGATGTGGCTGACATGGTCCCTTTAGGATTCCAGGATCTCCTCATAACATTGTTATATTAAGTGACAAAAATGTTTCTTTTTCTTACGCACATAGAAGAGTGTGTGGTAAAGCAATTGTTTGGGGTTCTAAGGGCCCCTGCCAGTCTCATCTACAGGTAAATTCCAAACAAACAATCATAATCTTGCTAGGCATAGCACTGCATAATAGCTGTGTGACAAAGTTTCATCATTTGACATTGCAGTGGAATCAGAGATGTAGATATCTCGGGAGAAAGCTCCAAACCTCGCTGCAACTTTCTTATTAATAAAAATCTCTTTGTGATTAAGCCATCACTTCAGGAAACGTATCTTAGAACTTCTGAAGTTCACATTTAATTTGTGATATCGAAGGGAAAAAAGACCCAGCCTGAGAAAGCTACCTAAATTGAATGCACAATGTAACAAATTCAGCAAGAAGAATGCATTATTCAGAGTATTTACATATAGTGAAAGAGACAAAGGCATTTAGCTGAGATGAATACCTTTCATAACATTCGCTTGAAAACTGAACAATGAATCAATTTATGATTCATAAACATGAAAAAACTCTTTGAAAGTTTTAGCATTTTCCTTAAAGGGGAGAGAGAGAGAGAGAGAGAGAGAGAGAGAGAGAGAGAGAGAGAGAGACCTATTAGGATTAGGATTTGAGTTCATTTTAGCAACTTCATATGTTACTCGTTACTCAGACTAGAAGCTCAAACTCTTAAGTTTGCTTTAATTTGGGAGCGTCTTGCTTTGAGGCAGCTTCTTGAACCAAAAAAGACAGACAATAAGAGCCATATGTAACCTTCAGACCCCCAAAAAGAGAGGAAGATGAGAATGCCACTGGCAGATAGACAATAAAGAAAACTATTTTCCCCCTCAACAGCAGATTTTCACGTTTTCAGAGGGGGGAAAGGGGGGCATTAAAAAGACTTCTGGTTAACACATTTTGGATGAAAAACTGAAAGGCTAGTTTTAAACGGAGTTTATCAATTACTTAATACTTGATTCAATCAATACATCAGTCAAAGACATTTACAAAACACACCACCAGAGCAAAACAAACCCTACAGCAGAGAGCTGAAAGAATTATTGCTGACTTCTGGCTCGCCTTCAACCCTTACTGAAACATCAAAACAAACAGTAACTCACTTGTAATCACTAATTTCTTCATGAGAATCTATAATGCGTTCGCTCAGTGGCTTCAGTTCTGTCTGTGATTTTCTACTGGTCGGGGCGAACTTGGTTCTGCTCTTTCCTCACTTAGCTGCTCTTGACTTGCTTTCAAGCTGGATTCCATTAGAAGTTTTTCATCCTGGCTGGCAAATTCTTGGGCTGGAAGATAATAAAAGCATCACTGTTTCAAAAGAAGCCAGCGACATACTTTTGTTGTTGTTTCATTTTAGACTTACTAAACCTGT